>NC_056728.1:1746986569-1747011569 GCF_019279795.1 Protopterus annectens | reverse complement strand
TTGTTGGATTGTTCGTCATTCCCTACTGCAATATTACCAGCTACCAATTTTTTAATTTAATATAGGCAATTAATTCTTCAAGGGCAGCAGGCACTGAATTTGTAGATGAAACATTAAAATATAAAGTTGTTTGCCAGTAGCAACCTCTTCATTAGTTACAGATTTCTTTAATGTGGAATTATTCAGATGCTTTTACTTCTGCAGAGATCATGCTTATTGAGTGGTATTGGTGGACTGTAATGGAAGAAGTCTTGAGTGGCCTTTTATGGTTGAAATTTTCTGAAATGGGTAGTTTTGTCAATATTCATTTATACATTTTGTTTCATTGCTTATTAAAAGAATGTTTAAAACTACAAATGTAAAATGCATTGTAACAAGTGTGCTGTATTATACAAGTAATATAATTTAACACAATCAGTAAGGTGAATCTAAGAACACAGATGTATGCATGGCCCTAAAAATATGTGCAAGGAGTCTATTGTTTGAAAAACAGCCCAAAGGTAAACTTAATCTTCCACTGGCCAGATGCATTTTCTATGAATGTGAGTCTTCATGCCATTTCAATGAATGTGAGTTTCAAGGGCAGAGACGTTTACTGCTCATGCTAAGTGTGTTTTCATTGTGAGACTTTTTAGCAAATGGCTATCACTATTTGTGCTATTTTATTTCATATCTGTAATCATTGTAGATGTAAATAAGAAACAATATGCATACTGACAGGTTTGAAGAGTGTTTATGGTAACTAAGGAGAACTAGCCAAGTAATAGAACACTGGAATGGCTGGGGAGGAGGCTGCTGCTGGGGTGTACAGGGTTGCTGCAGGAGGGGCTGTTCTGGGAGAGGACCAATCTATTACCCTGCCTAGGTTTTCATTTGACCATGATCCATCTTTGGTATTTTGAACTATTTACTATAAGCCATCAGAAGTTGGAATGAAACAAATGTGTCAGTTGAAAAAATAATAAGAGCTTTTGTTCCATGTTTGGCAGTAAAGGAATGAAAGTGCTTATTATTTTACAACTGAAACTTCATTGTTTCATTCTAACTTCCGATGGTTTATGGTTTTCACTGTTGTTAATGGTCATATTGTTGAACATGCTAGTGCAGTTCCGTGGATTGTGGACCTCAACCGAAGTGGCATCAGCCCACCCGGGTACATTCTGGGCAGTCATTTATGAAGTAAGAACAGTAAAAATTATAATAATAATAATAATAATAATAATAATAATAATAGTAATAATGATGGTGATAAAATAAGACAACGCAGGCAAGAAATTGGAATTAACTTTGACTCGGCTGTTACTGCCTTTTCAGAAAAAGTTAATAAAGTTTCTTCCTTGCCTTAAGTCTTCTTTTTTCTTATTTTTTCATTACTGCAAGTTGGCCCCAGTTTTGTTAGATTGTTAAAGTAATATAAGAAACTTAAATTTGTTTAAAGAAGAATAAATAGTACTGTGTGAGTTTTATTCTGCTTATAAAAATGTTATTAAAGCTTCTTGCTCAACTTTAAGCCTTTGGTTAGGTTATTTATTATTATTTTCAAGTTGCTCAGTTTTTGTTGCACTTCTGTTTTGTAAAGTTTGAGCAAATGAAAAAAAATGTAACAGTATGAACTTGAAAGTGGTAAACAGCTTTTTCTCAGAGTTCTTATTTAAACCTCAAAACCTGATACTCAAGGGATAAAACCAAAAACATAATGGGTTGGGAAAAAGGATAAAGGTCCAGAATCAGGGACAGATTTTAAGTATAACATTGTCCTTATATGCTTAGTTGCTAGAATTAACAGGTTTTGCATTAGCATGCATTTTCTGAAGGACATAAAGTCTGTCATTATTTAAATTCTGCAATCCTCATAAATGTGTCATAAAACCACATATCTTATATGGAACAGACCAAAAATATGACACAGAATCAGGGACAGCCAAATGTATGATCTGATCTCTCATCCTCTTACAGTAAGAGTAAGGGAGAAAGAGTGTGAACGGCTCAAAATCATGGGCAAAGTTTAAGCTTTACTCTTGTCACCAAAGCAATGGATGAAGATGAAACAGTTCACACCACATTACCTTGACCTGGCCAAGGCTTTTGACACAATCCCCTACTTAGGTAATGTCCTCCAAATGAACCTATGTTGAGGTAGTAAATAGTTTTAAAAAACTGCCTTTTTTAGATCATTAAATGCCCCTCTCACCCTTTGCCCCTCCAACCTTTAACAGCATCTGGCACCTCTGGTCGCCCACTGCAAAAATGCCTTGATTAAGACTGCAAAGCAATTCGCAGCTCATCAGGCATTTACATGGTTTCTTTTGTTACATCCCTGTCAATTGCAGGGTGATAAGTGGTCAGTTATCACTATTCAGAAGGTAGGAAAAGCCGCAAGAAATCAAATCGACTTCCTGGGTCTCTGATGCAGCTTTTCCTTACCTTATGTTGGTACAGCTCATGCAATTGGTAGATTTCCATTGCTGGCACCAGGAGATAGGCTTGTAGGGTGATGAGATTTCTTTTGCAGACTTTAGATTTTCCTGCCCTTTTTAATAATGCTGTAGCTGTCTTCATTCTGTGAAGGATTGTTTTATGCATGTGTCTAGTTCTTCTGCAGTAGGCTGACAATTTAATAGCTGATTTAGGTAGGATTCACTTTCAGTCCTTTACTCCCTTGTACTAGCAAATCGTGACTCTTTTGGAAATCTAGCTAACAGGCAAGATTTTTTTCTCCCCAAATGTATTGTTGCAGATCAAAGTTAGATTATATTTCTGAAATTAAGTGGATATTTTCCTGCATTAAATATTATTGAATGGGATGTTTATTTACTTCTGCTTAAATGCAGGGTGGCGCAGTGGTGCAGTGGTTAATGCATTCACCTCACAGCAAGAGGTTCTCCGGTTCGATTATTGGCTGGGGTGCCCTCTGTGTGGAGTTTGCATGTTCTCCCTGCATTCATGTGGGTTTCCTCTGGGTACTCCGGTTTCCTCCCACATTCTGAAGACATGCTTCTGGAGCATTTCTCCCCGGGCCTCCACTGAAAACAGGATCTGTGGAACCTAGTCGGACTTTCCCGGTCAACAAATGTTAAATAAATAAATCTACCTGGAGGTTGTGCTACATCTGTTTCAGTCGTACTTCTGAAGTGTCTGGATTTTCAGAATGTTAAGATTTTTGCATCATATTTTAGTCGGTTTCTTATAAAATGTGTGTGTGTGTGTGTGTGTGTGTGTGTGTGTGTGTGTGTATGGAATTTAAATTAGCCATTCTGTTTGCATGAAAGATAAAGTGTGTGTGTGCATGTGCATTACTGTGTGAAAGTGCAGGTGTGTGTATGGAATTTAAACTTGCCGTTCATTGCTCTATGAAAGAGAAGGGGTGTGGGTGTGTGTGAGTGTGTGTTTTTATGTGTGTGTGTGTGTGTGTGTGTGTGTGTGTGTGTGTGTGTGTGTGTGTGTGTGTAGCTATCTGAAAGAGTTGGTATGTGTGTATTGCTATGTGAGAGAGAAGGTGTGTGTGTGTGTGTGTGTGTGTGTGTGTGTGTGTGTGTGTGTGTGTGTGTGTGTGTGTGTGTGTGTGATTAATATACCTCTCAACTGACCAGATTTATCCTCATAGTTTTGGCCTGTTTCTCATAACATTTGTGGTTTAACGGCAAGTCAGGGAGGAATGAAGTCACTAAATATTTATTTATTTATTTAACATTTATTTGCTGAGAAAGTCTGATTGGAACAGAGCCCATTTTCAGTGGAGGCCTGGGGAGAAACACTCCAGATGTATGTCTTTGGAATGTGGGAGGAAACCAGAGCACCTGAAGGAAAACCAGAAGAATGCAGGGAGGAAATGCAGACTCCGCACAGAAGGCACCCCACCCGAGAATCTGACTGGAGAAATGATGAGATACATATGAATTTCAGACTTCATATCCTTGAGAAAATATATGCTAACACAAATCCTGTTATTTTAGCAA
Organism: Protopterus annectens; assembly: GCF_019279795.1. Taxonomy (NCBI): domain Eukaryota; kingdom Metazoa; phylum Chordata; order Ceratodontiformes; family Protopteridae; genus Protopterus; species Protopterus annectens. Next base: position 1,747,007,613 of record NC_056728.1, on the reverse strand, counting down.
CAATTATTTCAGGCTTGTCCAGATTTCTTGCACTAACAAATCACTAAGGACCAAAATAACTAAATGTCATACATTTGAGTTTCAGACTTCACTTCCTTCAGAAAATGCATGCTAAGACCAATGATGTTATTCCAGCAACTTTCTAAGTCTATAAGAGCAATATTTACAATCTGTCCCTATTTTTGGGCCTTTGCACCCCATTATTTTAGGCTTTGTCCAGATTTCTTATGCTAAGATGTTGAGAGGTATGGTGGTATGGCATGTAATGCCCTAGTTAGGGGGGAGGGGAAGGTTATTCAAGTAACTTGATCAGTCTTGACCCTGTGACTTGGTTACAGGTGACAAGACCCTGCATGGTCTACACCAACTGCCATAGTACTGAAGGAATTGTGAGTATGAGTTTCAGTACATTTTCAGGGGATTATGAATTTTGGTGCATTTTCAAGGGATCATGAGTTTCACTTCATTTTCATGGAGTTGTGAGTTTCAGGGGAAGATAAGTTTACTGTTGCTCATGCTGTCTGTTTTCAATGTGCAACTAACTGTTTTGTTTATCAAATGGCAATCACTGTTTGTGTTGAAGAATTTGATAGCAGTATTAGTAGCATAACTACCTTTGGTGCAGAAAGCTGTGGATTCTACTCCCACATCATGTAGATGGAGTGCTGATATTGTAGTGTCCTTTTGATTGCAGATTATTTGGTGCATTTTAAGTGGGGATAGAGGTTCAGCACTCTTGACTGTGCCCTCCTTTGTATGAGATGCCTAGTAACTATGAACTTATTGTTGGATTGTTCGTCATTCCCTACTGCAATATTACCAGCTACCAATTTTTTAATGTAATATAGGCAATTAATTCTTCAAGGGCAGCAGGCACTGAATTTGTAGATGAAACATTAAAATATAAAGTTGTTTGCCAGTAGCAACCTCTTCATTAGTTACAGATTTCTTTAATGTGGAATTATTCAGATGCTTTTACTTCTGCAGAGATCATGCTTATTGAGTGGTATTGGTGGACTGTAATGGAAGAAGTCTTGAGTGGCCTTTTATGGTTGAAATTTTCTGAAATGGGTAGTTTTGTCAATATTCATTTATACATTTTGTTTCATTGCTTATTAAAAGAATGTTTAAAACTACAAATGTAAAATGCATTCTAACAAGTGTGCTGTATTATACAAGTAATATAATTTAACACAATCAGTAAGGTGAATCAAAGAACACAGACGTGTGCATGGCCCTAAAAATGTGCATAAGGAGTCTATAGTTTGGAAACAGTCCAAAGGTAAACTTAATCCTCCACTGGCCAGATGCATTTTCTATGAATGTGAGTTTTCGTGCCATTTCAATGAATGTGAGTTTCACGGGCAGAGAAGTTTACTGCTCATGCTAAATCTGTTTTCATTGTGAGACTTTTAGCAAATGGCTATCACTATTTGTGCTATTTTATTTCATATCTGTAATCATTGTAGATGTAAATAAGAAACAATATGCATACTGACAGGTTTGAAGAGTGTTTATGGTAACTGGGGAGAACTAGCCAAGTAATAGAACACTGGAATGGCTGGGGAGGGGGCTGCTGCTGGGGTGTACAGGGTTGCTGCAGGAGGGGCTGTTCTGGGAGAGGACCAATCTATTACCCTGCCTAGGTTTTCATTTGACCATGATCCATCTCTGGTATTTTGAACTATTTACTATAAACCATCAGAAGTTGGAATGAAACAAATGTGTCAGTTGTAAAAAATAATAAGAGCTTTTGTTCCATGTTTGGCAGTAAAGGAATGAAAGTGCTTATTATTTTGCAACTGACACTTCATTGTTTCATTCTAACTTCCGATAGTTTATGGTTTTCACTGTTGTTAATGGTCATATTGTTGAACATGCTAGTGCAGTTCTGTGGATTGTGGACCTCAACTGAAGTGACATCAGCCCACCCGGGTACATTCTGGGCAGTCATTTATGAAGTAAGAACAGTAAAAATGATAATAATAATAATAATAATAATAATAATAATAGTAATAATGATGGTGATAAAATAAGACAACGCAGGCAGGAAATTGGAATTAACTTTGACTCGGCTGTTACTGCCTTTTCAGAAAAAGTGAATAAAGTTTTTTCCTTGCCTTAAGTCTTCTTTTTTCTCATTTTTTCATTACTGCAAGTTGGCCCCAGTTTTGTTAGATTTTTAAAGTAATATAAGAAACATTAATTTGTTTAAAGAAGAATAAATAGTACTGTGTGAGTTTTATTCTGCTTATAAAATTGTTATTAAAGCTTCTTGCTCAACTTTAAGCCTTTGGTTAGGTTATTTATTATTATTTTCAAGTTGCTCAGTTTTTGTTGCACTTCTGTTTTGTAAAGTTGAGCAAATGAAAAAAAATGTAGTAGTTTGAACTTGAAAGTGGTAAACAGCTTTTTCTCAGAGTTCTTATTTAAACCTCAAAACCTGATACTCAAGGGATAAAACCAAAAACATAATGGGTTGGGAAAAAGGATAAAGGTCCAGAATCAGGGACAGATTTTAAGTATAACATTGTTCTTATATGCTTAGTTGCTAGAATTAACAGGTTTTGCATTAGCATGTATTTTCTGAAGGACATAAAGTCTGTCATTATTTAAATTCTGCAATCCTCATAAATTTGCCATAAAACCACATATCTTATATGGAACAGACCAAAAATATGACACAGAATCAGGGACAGCCAAATGTATGATCTGATCTCTCATCCTCTTAGGGTAAGAGTAAGGGAGAAAGAGTGTGAAAGGCTCAAAATCATGGGCAAAATTTAAGCTTTACTCTTGTCACCAAAGCAATGGATGAAGATGAAACAGTTCACACCACATTACCTTGACCTGGCCAAGGCTTTTGACACAATCCCCTACTTAGGTAATGTCCTCCAAGTGAACCTATGTTGAGGTAGTAAATAGTTTTAAAAAACTGCCTTTGTTAGATCATTAAATGCCTCTCTCACCCTTTGCCCCTCCAACCTTTAACAGCATCTGGCACCTCTGGTCGCCCACTGCAAAAATGCCTTGATTAAGACTGCAAAGCAATTTGCAGCTCATCAGGCATTTACACGGTTTCTTTTGTTACATCCCTGTCAATTGCAGGGTGATAAGTGGTCAGTTATCACTATTCAGAAGGTAGGAAAAGCCGCAAGAAATCAAATCGACTTCCTGGCTCTCTGATGCAGCTTTTCCTTACCTTATGTTGGTACAGCTCATGCAATTGGTAGATTTCCATTGCTGGCACCAGGAGATAGGCTTGTAGGGTGATGAGATTTCTTTTGCAGACTTTAGATTTTCTTGCCCTTTTTAATAATGCTGTAGCTGTCTTCATTCTGTGAAGGATTGTTTTCTGCATGTGTCTAGTTCTTCTGCAGTAGGCTGACAATTTAATAGCTGATTTAGGCAGGATTCACTTTCAGTCCTTTACTCCCTTGTACTAGCAAATCGTGACTCTTTTGGAAATCTAGCTTACAGGCAAGATTTTTTCTCCCCAAATGTATTGTTGCAGATCAAAGGTAGATTATATTTTTGAAATGAAGTGGGTATTTTCCTGCATTAAATATTATGGAATGGGATGTTCATTTACTTCTGCTTAAATCTACCTGGAGGTTGTGCTACATCTGTTTCAGTCGTACTTCTGAAGTGTCTGGTTTTTCAGAATGTTAAGATTTTTGCATAATATTTTAGTCAAGTTTCTTATAAAATGTGTGCATGTGTGTGTGTGCGTGCGTGTGTGTGTGTGTGTGTGTGTGTGTGTGTGTGTGTGTGTGTGTGTGTGTGTGTGTGTGTGTGTGTGTGTGTGTGTGTGTGTGTGTGTGTGTTTGTTTTCTGGCAAATCTCTGAGAATTGCCATTACTTATGGCAGACATTTGAGTTTCAGACTTTATGTCCATCAAAAAAAATGCATGCTAATGCAGAACCTGATATTCTAGCAACTTTTCAAGTTTATAAGTTCAACATTTAAAATCTGTTCCTGTTTGACTCATTGTCTCCAAATTATTTCTGGCTTTGTCCAGAATTCTTGATGTAAGAAGTTGAAAGGCATTTTTATCAGTACTAAATTGTAGCCCATTTTCACCAACATGATTACCTGCACGAAGCTGATCTAATTTTCTGATGGCTGGTATTGTACTTTTTGTTAGTCGATCTTTTTATGAGAGTGGTGATTTGTACGGTACATGTATGCGGTGAAAAAGTAAATTTCTGAAAGTACAGGAATTAGATGTGGGTGTAACATATAAGAGATGAGCAAAGCATTATTTATCAGGTTTAACTGGAGGACAGTGTATGTAATTTCTGAATATTGATATGCAAGCTGTTCATGATTGTGTATGGATATTATACTGAGATTAGTATGACAGACTGATAAGAGGGTGGGATGAAGCACATAAAAAGGGAACTTTGCTTAAGGAGGGAATCTGTTTTAAGGCAAACAGGAGTGTAGAGCTGCCCAAGTCTTTCTACCTGGAAGTGGAGTCCTGAATCTACTGAAGAAAGTAGCTTAATATATTGCTACAACCAGTTTTTGTCTATAATGTTATGGTCCTTAGCCTGTGTTCAGCAAAGTTATGTACTTGTACTGCCTGCAGCACACAGCAGGGGTGGAATTTAGTTGTCTTTCTTGGGATTTGAGGGAATATTATTAAAGGAGTCTATCCTTCAGGACTGACTCAGGTTTGGCTGACCTGCATATGTCATGGCTATAAATTTAGTTGATTGAAGAGCAGCTTATTTACCCACCATACACATATTTATGCAGATTAGCATGTACAAAAGTACAGCTTTTCATTAAAGGTGCATATTGTGTGAGGGCAATGTAGACTGTTACCCCCTTGTTTTTAGGTAAGAGGTCTTTACTGACAGCAGTCTTATGGTTTTGGTGTATTTCTGCTAGTACGTTTGATGGCCTGGAAATGTATTTGCACTATATTATTTAATATTAAGCGAACATAACCTGAAGGCTCAGTTTGGCTTTTGCCATCCCTTTTTTCCCCAATAGTTAAAAATGTTATGATTAACTTTGGTGTGTGATGCAGTACACATATTTGCAAACTCCATAATTAAGTCAGTGAATGTGGGTAAGTGTACCTCTGTGATGTCACAAGTGATGTTAAGACTCATGCAGGTATGGGTATTGGCAAGGCATAGATGGTATCATGGCTTGGTTGCCTTCTATTTCCTATGATCCTATAAGGCTGATGGGTTTGTAGTTTCCAGGGTCCATGAAGGGGTCTGCCATTGTGGAGGGGCTTCACTAAAGGAGTGCACTAAAATTTGGGGGCATAGCCTGTAGCTAGCCTTAGGTTGAAGAGTTTAATAGGGGATCAGCAAGAGTGTCTGACATTGTTGGTTAGACAACCTAGTATGTTATCCAGACCTATACAGTTTGGGCTTTTGGATCTTGAGAGTATCTTAAATACATAATCCTTTGTGATTTTAGGTGGGGGAGTGATACATGGATGATTGGATTTGGGATAGAAGCTTCAGGACAGATATTTGCACTGTCTCTTCAATTGGAGTGAGAAGCGATATTGCAGAAAAATTCTGAGCAGTGTTGTCAATTATTTCTTGGTCTTCTGACAAAGCTTTAGGACTTGTAGTTATCTTTTGCTGCAGCCACTAGCCTCAGTTCATGGGATGTTTTGCTGGTCTGTATAGTGGCCTTCAGTTTCTTAGTTAGCTTCTTTTATACCTTTCTCATGTTGAGAGAGTTCTGGTCTTTCTTGGTAATTTAAAGAGTTTCTTCTTTTTGTTGTGTACTTTATTACATTTACTACCCAATGGAATGGTTTGTTTTTGAATCTTCCATCATATTTAGTCCTGATAAGGACTGCTAGGTCATTGCGTTTGACTAGATGGCCATAAAGAGCCTTTGTGTAACTGGCAGAATGACCAGGGTTAAATGCAGAAGTATAGTGGGTATATTTAAGAGGTAACTAGGCTAATGGCCATACAGCCTTTTTAAGCCTAGCCATTCATGCCTTAATTTTCACAATTGTCAATGCCCATGGAATAGAACAGCCTTGGTATATGCCAGTCCCTAAGGGTATCTACAAACTGCTCCTGTTCAAAAGGGCCACAGGTGACAAGTCAGGGGTGAATTTGTGATTTCCCATCCATTGGTCCAAACTACATTTAAGCAGGCTTGGGTTTCACATGAATGGGGAGACAGATTGTTCCAGAGAAGGGGTAATCTCTGAGATTTCATTGTATAATTGCATGGGGTTTGCCTTCTTAAAGTATTTAAGAAGGGTGGTGTTGCTTGCTGGAAGTTGGACTTTCCCAGGGTAAATTGGAGTTCTGTGAGTTCACAGGTGACGTCTCTAGGTATGGCTCTTGAGCTAATACTATCAATAATGACCACTGATATCCCAATACAGTTCCTAGTGGGCCTAAATGCATGGTACATGCAAACCCAGCAAGGAAGGCCTACTTTGCTAGCATTTGAACACTGTCTCAATATCTACACGTACATTAAAGTTCCATTTCATGCATTTTATTGTTAAGACTCCTGGCATTGAGAAGAGTCACACTGATATTGACCAGGCTGGCTTTACATGTATTTGTTAAGTTGGGATGTTCGTAAAGTGAACTCTGTCTAAAAAAGCATACTGGGCAGTTAGCCAGTATGCAGAACCCCTTGAACGAGAGGTGGAGAATGCTGTCTGCAAAACAAGTAAGGCTATCGATCATCTTGTCTCAGAGTGATATAAACTGGATCTCCCTAGAATGACACCAGCTACTTATCCAGTTGTTGAAGCTATTTACTAGGACATGATGATGATGGGTTACTAGGACAGTGCCAGCAGCTGGAATGTGAGTGCTAGACATTGTAGTGTTAATACACGGTACCATCTCATTCATTTGCAGACCACACCCTTCATATATGATATGTCTGTTCTGAAACATTGGCCAAAGACTTAGCCATTGCTAACAGTATACTCTAGGTCTGACCACAGAGTTCCTAGCTGTCATCTTCAAGGCAGGAGTGAACAAGAAAACTAGACAAAGGCAAGAGAACTACTAGACAAGACACGGTAGCACTGCTACTAAAAGCTAATCATGTCAGCATTTGTTTGTTAGACATCTGGGAGCTGTGTCACACTGTATTGAAATGCAGTCATAAATGGGAATCTGGATAAAGCTCTATTGGAGTGAAATCTGCCCTAATGTAAATGGAATGGCATTTTATATTTTTTCATGCAAGGAAGATGCAACTTTGGACTAAAATGCCTATATTGTTTGATCATGTAAGTGATTCCCATCCTGGCATATAATTGCCGGTGATCTGTTCAGAGAGCAAAATTATGAAGAGGACATGGCTTGAAGAGCAGTTTGCAAGGAATGAGTGGACCACAACATGTTCATATGGGTGTGTCTTGATGGGGGGGGGGGGGAGTAGTCTGGGACATATGAGTGCAAATTTGAAACTCCTGGCTACACCCCTGGTTGGAGGGACAGGTATGTGTCTCAGCGAATACCCCTTCTCTGAAACAGGCTTCCCATCTAGATGAAGCAGAGCTCTACCCTAAGCATATTCAAGCATAAACTGGACCAGTGGATGGAAATTGGGAAATTCACCCCTGATCTGGCACCTCTGTCTCTAATGGATAGAAGATGTCTATAAGTGCTTGACCAGCCATGCTCTAGCTTACATATAACCATTAAAATATAACCCTAAGATTAACCTATAGGGCACAAAAATAGTGCTGGATATAGTTATGAAGCTTGGTTAAGCTTGTAAGGGCCCTTGTGGTCATTAGTCTAGTATATATATATATATATATATATGTATAAATCTATATATCCAACCAAAGGGTGAAAAGGTCACAGAGTCAAACAGACTTCAGTACATTAAGTTTAAGGTATTACGCAGTGAATAATCTAGCCTGACTGGATCTATTTTTTTTTCTTTTTTTTTTGCAGTTTTACTGAATAGTTTGTCTGTGTGATCTTTTTACCCTTTAGTTTTGTTATATACAATAGTACCAGACATTATGCTATAACTTTATTATTATTATTCAGACTGTAAATCTGCATGCTAAAGTAACTAAATGATGTTACTTCACAGCACACACATTCTTTCGAATATGCTGCTCTCCTTGCCACTGTCCTGGATATGGTCTCATCATGCTTTGCGATAGCAAAAGTGTGAGGGATGTAGTCTTGTTCAAAAACACTGTCATATCCAGTGGCATCCACGTAACCATTTAGTTGCTATCACTGCAAATGGGGTTCTTAACAGAACCAATGCCTGATTAAGGCATGCTGTCATATGTAATGAGATAATCTGAATGACCCTTGATCTTTATTCTTATAAACTTAAAGGGCTGTGGATAATAAAGTGATAGTTGTGGTTCTTATTCACTTGTTAAAATAAACTGGCATGACTCATTTCAATGTACATCCTGGCATGTCTCTTAGCATCTGACCATCATTGTATCTCACCAATTCATCTGGCTTGAATCAGGGCTGGGACTTTGAAGATAACTTCAATCTAATATGAAATATTAGAATAAAGTCAGCCATATCCCCTTGGTTAACCAAGACCACCCACAACCTAATGGCCCAGAGAGACAAAACCTGGAAAATCTGGACTAAAACCAAACTCCCCTCCCATTTCCAATAGTATAGACACTTACGTAACATTACTAAGAAAGCCATCACCAATGATAAGAGGAACTACTACACAAACCATCCTGAAACACACCTAAACAACCCAAAGAAATTCTGGCATTCAATTAACCAAATCCTTCATCCAAGAAACCCCTCCTCTCCCCAACCTAGCCCTACAAACACTCTTCTCCAAACTGCTACTAACTTTAACTCCTATTTCATAGACTCCATTAGTAAACTAACCAGCCATCCAACCTCCAACACAAACTCTATCCCACCCACCAACCCTCCCAAAACATTCAACACCTCCTCAGCATTCTTCCTGAAAACTGTATCCACCAACTACATTAAATACCTACTTCTTAAACTTAAGCTATGCTCTTCCTCAGCAGACGATTTCCCTCCAGAAAGCTACCAATTCAATAGCCTTGCCCATCTCTGTTCTCATTAACTTATCCATCACTGAGGACAAAGTCCCAGCAATTTGTAAAAATTCTACACTCTACCCATCCATAAAGGTGGCAGCTCCACCGAACTATCCAACTTTAGGCCCATTGCAATTCTATCACCCCTCTCAAAGATCCTGAAAAATGTGTTCATAAACAAATCCTACAATACCTCATACAAGAGAACCTAATCACCCCCACCCAACATGGCTTTCACCCTAGCCACAGTATCTCTACTGCCCTCATCTCCTTTATCAACACCATCTCACAAGCCAGAGACCAGAACAAACTAGTCTCTTGCATCTTTCTTCATCTCTTAAAAGCTTTCACACCATTTCTCACCCCCTCCTCATAAATAAACTCTCTGAACTCAGCCTAGCTACCTCTACTATCTCTAGTTACCTGAGCAATTGCTTCCAGTCTGTAAAATGGCTTTCTGCTATCTCCTCAGAACTCCCCATAAACATGGGAGTTCCCCAAGGTTCAATACTGGGCCCACTACTATTTAATATTTTCATCAATCAATTATCTACCTCCACTCCCCAGTCTTCTCTGGTACAGTAGGCTGATGACTCAGCAGTCATCACTGTAGCTAATACCCTCTCCAATCTACATACTACAACTCAGAACTCCTTTCTGTCTATTGAAAAATGGCTCAACCAAAACCATCTAATCTTAAATGCAAAAAAGACTAAACTCTTGCTTTTGTCCCAAAAGCAATGTATCATCTACAACCTACATTCTCTCTCTCTTCCTGCAACAATACACCCATCACAGTAGAAACCCACACCAAACTACTCAGGGTCATTATAGATGACCAGCTAAAATTTGACCTACAAGTACTCAGTAATATTAAGAAAACACACCAAAAACTTGGACTCCTCTACAGCAACAAAAACTTTTTATCTAGCTAAACCAAGTCAGCCCTATCCCATGCCTATCTACTACCAACCCTTCTCTATGGCTGTCAAGTACTCACCAACTTACAAACCACCCTTCTCTCTAAATTAGAATCCACCTATAACAAGGTTGCTAAATTTGATGCAGATCTCCCATACTCTTCACACCACTGCCTAGCACTCAGGAAACTAAACTGGTTAGAGCTTCCCTATAACCTTCTCCTCTCTCAGCTTCAGATTATACACACTATACTGCACCAACCATCTTCTTTCTGCCCCAGCATTTCCTCTATTATCTCCTGCTACTCCCCACCCAGGACACTCCAGAGCTCAGAACAACATATCCTTAGTGTATACAAGTCAAAGATCAACTTCGGCAAAAACCTTTATAGCTATGCACCAGCTGGAAACTGGAGTAAACTTCCACTAGACATTCAAAATATTAAACCCAAGCATCAGTTCAGAAGTGCATTAAAAAGCACCTAAGCAATATAAGACTATGTCAGTGTAAACATCCCCTAGATTGACCTTCACTTCTCTCAGATAACCTCTCTCCCTCCCCATCCTTCACCTGTATCCCCCTACCCCCTTTCACTTCCACCTGATTTCTCTGTACTACTCATACTTCTTCAATCTCTCTCTACCTTGTACCTCCAATTAACTATAGACATAAACACAAATTGTTGAACCTGACTAGTTCTTTCCCATGTCTACCTGTCAGCCGAACTGAATTTAAACAATGTGAACATTTCTATTTCTGCAATATTTACTCTGTACTGCAATAAGTCTATAGATTTGAGATGTCTTAGAAGCTATTAGCAATCTTATGTCTTATTCTCTAATTTGAAAAGTTGCTAAATTTTTTAAATCTTGTTTTATATAACTATGCTTTGATATCTTTGTAGTAGCTATGTATTTGTGGAGCTTTCCTCCCTGGGTCTCCACTGAAAAAGGGCTTCGGCCCAGCTGGACCAACCCGGTCAACAAATGTCAAATAAATAAATAAATAACTTATAGCTGTAGTTAAAATTTGATTTATTGGGGGACTCCACAAATTGTATGGATTACAATTCTGTATCACAGCAGTTTGGTAAAATCTTATTTCCAATAATTACTTTTGATGGTTGGAGTTCTAATTGCTTTGCCTGCACTGGCCATGCATTGATCAACAATGTCATCAACCAAAGGTCATAATCAAATTATTCTTCTGCAATAAATAGTGAATGCAGAATTGCTTAAATTAGATTTTATTAAATGATTTTTTTATTGTCTAATGTGAGGCACCTGCGAATGTAAAACATTAAGAAGACTTTTTTTGCCTGTTACTGTTATAATATGATCAAAGGCAATGACTCTACTCTGGGATTCTACAGTGCTCTTCTGTCGTGTTGTAGATTGGCCCATAGAAGTAAATATTAATATCTGTCCAAAAAGATCCATGTAATTCTGCCAACAGAACTTACAAAGAGATGTTTCTGAATGTTTGTTTAGGATACTAAAATGCATACTTTCTGTTTTACTGGCTTTTCACAAGAGCTTTATTTTTTCAACAACTTGTATCCTTTTCCATCTCTTCCTTTTGTCTGTCAGAAGTTAAACTCTAGGAACTGCACATTACCGTACCATATTTACAGATTCTATGTTAATGCACTATATGTTTCTACTTTTTTGTACTTTCAGCTGAATGTCTAGAGACATAATCTGCACAGTTATATATTTTTCTCTAAATAAAATTATATTCTTCAAGTCATCCATCCAGTGTGCTACTTTTTAAAAGCAGGTCTTATATTGTATTCAGAATTTGAATATTGCCTATGTTTTTTTTCTGTTGGGTGGATGAGTAATCAAAAACTTCTGAATTGCAGGATATATTTGTAATCAGTTTGAAGTATGCAATATTGGTACTGGCTATTTAGAATTATACACACATTTCCTTGTGGTACTCATTTACTGTCACTGTCTGACTCTGAGTCTTCTGCCATATTGGCAATCATTTTATTTTAAAAGGATGTTTTGACTTTTCTGTCAGTCTAATATCTGTCTTACTCTGCCTTGGTGCTGATATATACCTATTTGTAAAACCATTTAGCCTCTTCCTGTCAATATGTTTTACTCTTTGTAGGTCAAATAGTTCTACATGGGCATTTACTTTCATAATTACTGATCACTGATATGGCATTCCGTTTCATTCCATGATGTGTGTTTTATTGTTTCTTCTTTTGATCTCCTGCTGCATTTGTATTTAGTACAGCTTTGACTGTTTAACATGTATTATTCTTTAATGCTTTTGCTTACTCTTCTGAAATTTGTAATTTCCTCCCACAGCTGAGTAGATCTTTTAAGATGATATTATCGGTCCATCCACCTGAACTTTCCCAAGTACTAGTTCTAGATAATAAATGATCTGATGTTGTCAGTTTTCATTCATTCCTCAATGCTTGGGTTCAGATCCAACCCTATGATCCAACTCAGCCATTATTTTAGCTCGTGGCCACTAAAAAGCTCTCAAGCTCGCCCCTTACCCTTAATGCACCAACCCCTAACATACCTCAGATCTCGTTTGCCACTTTCGTGTTTGGATGTGGTTGCTTTGAGGTCTCAAGAGTTTAATGAGCAAAAGAGAAGTTCTGAATGTTTTCATTTTTTTTCTATTGCTATAATTCCTTATATTACTTATTTCTGTGATTCATTCCCTGCCTTTATCCTTTAACCTCCCTGTATTTTACACAGGTTTTTTGGTGCACTTCTACTTATCATTGTTGTTAGGCCTCCCTCTCATTCTTCTTTCTTTTCTATCACCTTACATGTTTAGTGTGATCTATAGTACCACTGTTGGTATAACTTTTTTCTATTGTTAACTTGTTCCTGTTTAAAAAAAAAAAAAAAAAAAAAAAAAAAAATATATATATATATATATATATATATATATATATATATATATATATATATATACACATAGGCATATATAACTATGGTATCTTCCTTTCTTTTAGAATTATGTCTGAAGAAGGGGAAAGAGGTCCATCTGGCTTTAAGAAATGCTAGAAATGTGGGCTCAAGTTGCCCTTGTTAGATGCACATGCTTTATGCATGTATTATTTAGGTCTGAACCATTTTCAAGTAGATTGCTGTCTTTGTAAGGCTTTTAATCCCAGAGCAATCACAGAAACAACAAGCTTCTACTGAAAGGTCTGCTGCCATCATCTTTCTCAGAGGCTATTTCTGGGGCTCCACCCCTCCCCCCAAATCTAAACATAAGGAGCCTTTGCAAAAGCCTTTGGAACCTTCTGGCTCTTTGACAACTTCGTCAGATCCTACCACAGAACCACCTTGGAAGAAGCACTGCAAGTTGGATCAAAAGACTGCTCCAGTCCAGCTGGCTTCACATTCTAAAAAGACTTCCTCGGATCCTAGCTTTTGGATCTGAAGCCCTTACCAAGACCAAGTTACTCTCCTTCGATACAGGCATTGCTATCTAGGGTTCCCTCCCCATACCTTGAGCCCAGCCGGCACTTCAAGCCCCCACTGACCACTTCCTGTCACTCTTCCAGATGTCTGACCAAGGCTGATGTGGACAGGATGATGACAAAACTTCTCTTGGTGCAGATACTGATGGGTGTTATTCTGACTCCAACCACTTTGGTTCAGGAAGTTATTATTTGCACTACTCCACCAATCTCCACTCCTTCTCTGATCAGTCCATTCATTTTGGCTTTGACGGTTTCTGAGCCAGATGACTCTTGGAGCTGTAGAGTTCCTGTTGAATCCGAGGTGTTACAGTTGACTCTGAAGTTGTTGGAGCCATCTCTACCTCTCAAAGCCTTGGCACTGGGAAGCTCAGTCCTGACCTCTGCCTTGAGTGTAATGCCTTCAGGGCATTAGAGCTGATGGGGCGGAAGTGTGGCCTCTTGGCCTCTGTCTGCTTCTTTCTGTCTAGAGAGTTCTGCTTTTGAGGTGGTGGAGAGAGTTTTCTGTTTCTGCAGGATGGATGGCAACTACCACCGCAGACCTTCCCTCTGGATCCTGTGTGCCTTGAGCCTCAATATTCTATGCCATGGAGACAGCCAGCCCAAAATCTCCAGGTTACCCAGCAGGGTATCACCATCTCTTCTGATACTTCTCCAGAGCAGCCCACTGAAGAAGTCCCTAGAAAAAGGAAGTGCAAGAGGAGACACTTGAATTCCCCTCAGGAATCCAGCACCGAGGATACTGACTGAGCAAGATCACCACCCAAACATGTCTCATTGAGAGACATTCTTGGCATTCTTAAGCAGAGGGGTGGTTGGTCTACAGACAATTCTTCCCCAGAGGAATTAGTATTCCTGGAGCTGTTTGGGTCTTGCCCATCTACCTCATGGGTAACTCAACCTGTCAATCAGCTCATCGACTTCATTTCTAGGTGGGCATGGAAGGAACCTGACACAGTTGAGGCAATCTCCAAGAGACTGGATCTCATTCTGGTAACACCTGTAGAAAGAGAGTTCTGGAGCAAGGGAGTGCCCGTAGATGCTATGGTCATGGCAGTGGCCACCAAGAAGGAAAAGTTCCTCTGACCATCCCCTAAAAGGGAGTCTAGGGCTTTGGACAGGTTTGGGAAGCATGTGTATGATTCAGTAACCTTTGCCCTTACGTTGCTGAACTACTTGGCACACTTCACATAACTTCAGAGGGGCTTGATTAAAGAACTGTCAAAATCCCTTTCTGGGACCACTACTGCTAAGACTCAGGCTTCCATGGCCTCAGAGTTGGCAACACTTCAGTCCATCTCAAATTTATTCATGAGGCTTATCTCTCATGCAGCTGAGGGTACCTCAAGGGCAGCAGGTTCAGGCATTTTCATTAAGAGACATACCAGGATGCAATTGTGTGACTTTGCAGAGCCCTTCTTTCGTAAATGCTCCTTTTGATGGAACCTCCTTATTTGGCCCCAAAGTGAAGGACACACCCTCCATGTGTGCGCAGGATGGAAAGACCATCTCTGCAGTGGAAGTATATTTTTCGACCCCTCAAATCACCTTGTCCAGGAACTAATGAGGAAGATGAAAAATGTGGTTCAAGAAATCCCAGTGTCCTTTCCAAGATCCATGTGGAGATAATTCCCCCAAAATTATAACAGGCCTGCAAAATCAGGGGTCTAGAGATTCTTTCTCTGACAGACCTTACCTGTGCTCCTGAAAGGAGACCTGACTGTCCCCCTCTGATGTTGTTTATCCCTGTACCTGAAAGCCTGACTAGACATCACAAAAGATACATGGGTGCAGAGGATTACTTCCAGAGGTTACATAATTCCCTTTTCCCTTCCACCTCCATCTACATGTAAGTTTCCTGATGTTCTACACAGTCAGCGGAAAGCAGCAGCACTAGAGATACAAAAGCTACCAGAAAAAAGAGCCACCCAAGAGGTCCCCCAGACCACATAAAATCCAGAACAAGATTATTTTTAGTGCCAAAGAAAACAAGGGAATGGAGACCATTTCTGGATCTCAGCAACTTGAACATGTCAGTTCAAAGCTCAAAGTTTCAGATGGTCATGGTTCAGTCCATCCTGCCCTTTTTGGACAAGGATGAGTGGATGTACTCAACAGACCTTCAGGGTGCATACTATTGCATACGCCTTTGGTCTCACCGCAACCCCCAGGGTGTTTTCCAAATGCATGGCAGTGGTAGCAGCTCACTTGAGGTTCCAGGGGTTCCAGGTGTTTTTATATTTGGATGACTGTCACATTACCACCCCAAACAATCATCTACTAATAACAGCCTGAGATCAGGTACTCCAAGCTTGCTTCCATCTTAGAATCACAATAAATTACAACAAAACTCAGAGCCAACTCAAACATTGGAATTCATAGGAGTAATCCTCTATCAAGAGTGCAAACTATACGATTCCAGGTAGGAAAGCTAATATGCAATACTGCAGTCTCAGCCTGATTGATCCTTCAAGTCTTGGGGTCAATGTTGGTGGCTATAGCTCTAGTTTATCTAGCAAGATTTCACAAGAGAATCCTTCAATGGATGTTAACAACACAATGGTTGATTCTTTAACAATATATGTCAGCTCAGATAAGAATCACTTAGGTATGCAAGAGATGTCTTTGGTAGTGGATTTGGTCAGATCAAGTTTTACAAGGTCGTCCCTTCATTCTCTCTCAACCCAAGGCTATAGTGACCATGGATGCCTCCCAGATTGTGTGGTTGGGGCATTTCTTGGGAAAGACTGTCCAAGGCACTTAGTCCCCCAAAGAGGCCAACATGAATATCAATGTCCTGCAAAGAAGAGCAGTGCTCTTAGCATTGCAGGCCTTCTAAACAGATAACATGTCAGTGGTTTGGTACATCAACAAACAAGGAGAAAACAGATCTTACCCACTGTGTCGAGAAGCCCTTAGAGTGTGGCAATGGTGATTTCAACCAACTGGTTTCTGATAGCAATGCACATTCTAGGGAGATCCAATGTGGCAGAAGACAAATTGAGCAGGTGGTCCATTCTTCTACCTCACCAGTGGTCTCTCAATTTGAAAGTGGCAGAAATGATTTTTCAGTGATGCATCCAACCTTGCTGCAATCTCTTTGCATCTCCCCTAAACAACAAGTGCAGCAGCTTCTTTGCCCTAATCCTCCACCATGAGAATCACAGAGGTACACTCTGCTCCATGACTGGTCCCTATGTCTCCTCTATGCTTATCCCCCAACCCCCCCCCCTGAATTCCCAAGTTTCTGCATAAAGCCGTCTGGTTGAAGAGCAAAGTAATTTTCATTGCACCTTACTGGCCTCAACAGATTTGGTTCCCCTTTCTTTGAGCTCATCTAATTTAAGCACTTTGGATTCTGGATCCAATTCCAGACCTCCTGTCTGAGCTGACAGGCATGATTCATCCCAATATCTTGAACCTCAAGCTAACAGTGTAGTTCCTCTGCTTCCTTTAGTAGCCAGACAACCCATGCTCTCATCCCCTGTTCACCATATCCTTTTATCTTTCCATAAAGTTTCTACCAAAAAACGTTATAGAAGTAAGTGGAAAACATTTGTTTTTTGGGATAATCAGAAACATATTGATCCATTTGCTACCCCAGTATAGAGTCTTCTTGAGTTTTTGTTAACAATTTTCAGTGAAGAAGCTAGCTTCTCAACCACTCAACCGTTACAGTTCAGACAGCAGCCATCTCTAATTTTCATATTGGGTTTGAGAACTCTTCTCTGGCTTCATCCAAACTTTGTAAAGCCTTCTTAAAAGGCACTCTTCTCTTGAGAAAGACCTAGCTCATCCATGGGACTTGAATCTGGTACTGCAGGCCTTAATTCATTCCTCCTTTGAACCAGCAACAACATGTGATCTTAAGTATCTGACCTGGAAAACTATCTTTTAGTAGCAATCACTTCTGCCAGAAGAATTTCAGAGTTACAAGCTTTGTCTTCCAAACCGCCTTACCTGATTTTTCACAAGGAAAGAGTAACATTACAAACTAATCCTTCTTTCCTTTCTAAGGTGGTGTCAGAATCTAACATCTATCAGTCCATCAGTCTGCCAGTTTTCATCCCTAAATTCCCAAGCAAAGGTAAATATATGCTACACTTATTAGATGTTCACAGACAATTGTGTTTTTACTTACATAGAACAAAAGATTTTAGAAAAACAGATCAATTATTTGTCTCCTTTGAAAATTCATAATTGGGCAAATCAGTGGCAAAAGTAACTCTAGTAGATGGTTGACTGATTGCATAGCATTTATCTGCAACAAATTGGGCCTGCCTCTATCAAAACCATTAACAGCACATTCAACTAGGTCCATAGCAACTTCTTCAGTGTTTCTATCTAGCGCTTCCATGGATGACATATGTGCAGCTGCAACTTGGGTCAGTCCTCACAAACAGGATCTGGTCTCCAGGGCAAGAGCAGCTTTTGGCTCAGCTGTGCTCAGGGATGTCCTTCCTTAGAGTCCATCTTGGGTAGTGGGGACTCTATCCCAACTGCTGAGGAATGAGTGAAAATTGACAACATCAGATAATAAAGTTATGTACTTACCATAACATTCCATCTGTGTTGTCCATTTTCATTCTTCCTCAACCCCCCCCCCCTCACCTGTCCCCAACCTTTTAACAACTGATTTCTGGAAGAGAGAGAGATTATAAGGATATCTCTGTCCTTTATTTTGAGCTCCAGATTATGGCTTCTTTTATCTACAACATGTGATAATATTTCTTACAATGTGTACACCAGCAAACAAGATCTGAGGTATGTTAGGGGTTGTTGCATTATGGGTAAGGGAGGAGCTCAAGAACATTTTAGTGGCCACGACCTAAAATAACAGTTGGGTTTGGATATGAGGGTTAAATCCAAACCCAACTGTTGAGGTAGAATGAAAATGGACAACACAGATGGAATGTTATGGTAAGTACATAACTTCTTTTTTATTTCTGAATTAGTAACAGTAACATTACAATTTCTTGTCAAAAATGTAAGTGCTGTATAGTGCATACCTAATGTTTCATTTAATTCTTGTGTGGCCTTTCTGAATGTAAACATTTCCTAAAGTATGATTGTTTATGGTTGAATGCAGCCTGTTAACTTTTATTATACTGCTACTTGAATATCCTCAGATTCTGATAGTATTTAATGTATATAATTTACCTTATTATTGACTCTGTAGAAAGAATAATTTAATCCATTGCCCCAACAGTTTCTGAATTCAGATACTGGCCAGTTCAGTGTGGTATTTGTGGTGACATTTTGTTCTTACAGTTTAATGTTAGTTTATGTCTAGCAATATTTTTTAATGTCAGTTGTATTTCTCACTGATTTTAGTTATTTGTTTCATGTATTTAGTAATTTTAACTAGCTGCTTTGAAGAAATATGTTTGGCAGTTATAATTTTTGATCTTGTTTTTCTCTGAAGTCTTTCTGTCAGGAATACCTTTACCATGTAATGTCTTCAACAACTTTCTTTTGTTTCTGTCTCTCACTTCTTTTGGCTCTGTTTAGCAATGATGATTACTTTACTTGAAAGCAGTGTTAAATGTTAACTCTTGCTTACTGATGTCAGATGTCTTTCAGTTAGGAGCTTCTCTCATATATCTTATACAGTAGCTCTGAATGAATATTTGATGTTTTAATAATGAAAAGGCCACCCAGTGTAAATGCTTTTACTGACTAGCATGTTTAGCTGTTCACTCTCATTGGCAGTTTTCATTTTGCAACATTTTACATGCATTTGACAACTATTTTCTGTCAAACTTTCATTAAAAAAACAGTCAGACAGTGCAGTCTTATGTCTGTCAATAAATTCTGTGATATGTACAGCAGATTGCTTAGCCTTAAAATAGTTTAGAAGGTATTTTTAAAAAAAAGATCAGAGATATCTTTTTTTAATTCACTGAATCAAAATTTTAATCTGCTAATCTGCTAAAGATAAATAGCTAGATTTAGACATCACAAGCATTGTAGTAGGGCTGTTCTTGAATTTAGAAAGTGTATACAAAGTGTACACATAATGTGCACTTTGTGGTAACCTTTATGAATCATCATTAAATTTGCAGAGGAGCTTCAAACCTACTACACATCAGTCAATACAACCACTGAAAATGGAACCCTGTTCATGCGTGCAGCCTATGACCAATCAGCATTCATTTATCACCTTCATTGCCGGCCTAGTGTAATCTAATCTTTCTCTTCCTTTCTGAATTGGACTGAGTGAGGGTAAGGGGCAGGGCCATGATAGTGAAGGAGTAGCAGTACTGTTTGGAGGGTGTACAAAAAATATTTTATACTGATATGAAAATTTAAGAAAACAACATAAAACTGATCTAAACAGAGTCTAAAGTAATACAAAAATTGTATACTAACTGAATCAGTCTTTTAGTTTAGAAAAATAATAAACAACATTCTTGTCAGTTTGAGCGCAAGTCAGCTGTTACAAAGAGAATCCGCCTTAAAAAAGATGAACAACAACTGTTTCATCAATGCAAGAACTAATTATTTGAGATCAAAATAGACAATTTACAACAAAACTGTATAAAACAAAATTAATTGTTAAGCAGTTTAATAACTCAGGAAGTCAAGGAGATAAATAGAAAATGGATTAAATAAATTGGATGGATGAGTTAAGGATGAAGAACATCAAACAGAATTTCAATTAAAACAAAGTACATGGCTATGGAGAAAATAGAACACTTAGAAAACTGAGAGACATAAAGTAATATCAGAATATCTGGAATACTAGAGAATTTTGAAGGAAACAATAGTGTAAGTTTTCTGATGACATGGATTCCCAAAACAATAAGAATGCCTGAAAGCCTGTCTTGTGCCTTTGAGATCTCTGAGTTATAACACCAATTTCTACAAATAAAGGAAATAAGAAACAAAGATTCATAATTTTAAATTTCTATCATATTCAGACAATGAACTGATGCTGAGATCTGCATGGAACAGTGCTCCCATAAAACTTGGAATAAATACTGTCAGGTTAGATAATGACTATTCAGTAAAACAATAGAAAGAGGAATGCTGCTTGGCCTCTGGCCAAAAATCTGAGAAAAAAAATAATGCAATAGCTCAATTCATTTTTCCAGCAAAAATAAAAAATGCAGTTGACTTGGGTGGTAAAACATTTAATATACTAGAAGAGGTAGCTGGTTATGTACAAAATCATAAACTGATAGCCAGAAAGTGAGTCAATGCAATAGACACAATGATTACTTAACATGATATCTGACAGGGAAAAAATTCATAGTGGCAGCAAAGAAAGAAAAAAAAAAAACAAGCATGACTCTCCACCGCTAAAATATGGAAAGAAAAAAATAAAAGAGCACAAACTGTTAGATTCTAAGAAAAATGAAGACAGAGCAGGAACTATTAAAGGACTCAAAGACATATATATGTTTGAAATCTAGTGAATTAGTTCTTAATTTAAGTATTTTCTTGATGAACACTAAAAGCTAAAATAATTATTTTATAAACAAAATGTTTTCCTGCCAGAGCATTGTCTTCAGATACTTAGGCAAACCATTCTTATATAATAATATACTGTACAGTAGTATATTGATAAAGGCTTATTAGTTAACTAAGAACAGCTAGCTAGAAAA
>NC_056728.1:1746946569-1746981569 GCF_019279795.1 Protopterus annectens | reverse complement strand
TCGTTTCCCTACGGTCACTGTCATTCCCAAATTCTAACTTAAGTTGAATATTACGTGCAAACATTTTGACATCTATAATGGTATCAGTAAGATCTCTATTACTAGTTGGAATAAAAGTGATACCTTTATTTAAGACTTGTATTTCATGTTTAGTTCAAAATTCTATTAGATAAATTAATAACTAATGATTGTCTATCCGTTCCCACATTTTCTTTAGGGTAGGACCCTTGTGTTCGCCTCCCGATCCCTTCCGTTTCTGTCTCCCTCTGCTGAAGGACCTCTGCCTCTTCATTTGTGAGTGGGAATCTATGGGGAAAGGGGTATGTACACTAGTTTCATTGCTTGTTTTCAAGTTTTCAGTGGTGCAGAATATCAGTCCTAACATACGAGGTGGTGACCTCGAAAATCACACTGAAGAGTGTGAATTAAGATGGATCATCAGACTTAGGGCTGATAAATCACCAGGGCTGAATGATAAAATGCCCTTAAAACCTATTTTATGGAATAGGAGGCTAAAAATATGAAAATATCTAAATGAAGGTTACTTTGTCATATTAACAAACTATATTAATGAAATGTCTGTTATTAATTTATACTATTTAAGTGCAATAACAAGGTTTGGTCATTAGTTGCAATTTTTTTACAGAATGTATTTTCATTGCTTTTTACAGGATGACATTCATGAATAAAACTTTGACATTTGGTCATTACTTAGATAGGTCAAGCCAGGCTGGCATAGCCAGTAGTATGTTTTAGTTGACAATAAGCGTTTTAGCTGACAACAAAAGTTTTATAGTCTACTGTATATTTTTTTCTAGTCTTTTGATTATTTATACTTTTTAATTTTTATCTTTAATTATTGGCTCTATCTTGCAACTTTAATTTTATTACATGGATTACCTATTGTCTTTGAGTTGGAATATATGGCTTTAAAGTTAAGCAGCTGTTTATTAATGCGTGATGTCAAACGTAGTTACAACCAATCAGCTGAAATGATATGTTATTCAAATGTCTGAAATTCTCTTTTGATGTTATAAGTCTGATGAAGCCTTTATGGTGAAAGCGATAACTTCTGAATAAATTATTTTATATTCGTTTTTCTAATACCTGATGGACATTCAGTGATCAGATTGTGGAATACAACTGCTGTGCTTAGTTGCTGTGGATGCGTTTTTTCATGTTGCTTTATATTGTTATTGGAGCCACAACAGCTTTCACCCTTTGGAAGTGTTTTTGTTTTTTGAGATTATTCAATATTTTATTCATTAAAAGATGTTCTAGATAATCTTAGGTTTTTTGTAGCAGCTTTGTAGAGTCCAAGTTTTAGAGTTGTCAAAATACTTTGAAAGTTTAGGTAAGTTTCTAATTAAACTAAGGGATCAATGGATTACAGTGAAGTGGTTAAATTAAAGTTTATATTTTATATGTTAATTTTTTTATTATCTAACCTCCAGATCAGTCGAGTTTGATGAATGCATATTTGAATTTTATATTGTGGAAAAAAATAATAGTGCCAAAATCAAATTTACTTGCAAATGGAATTTTTTTTATGATGGTTTTTGTAATGGAAAATAGAATATGTACAGTAGCAAATGCTGATTGCATACCTGGTTTTGTTGCTAAAAGTGCAAGATAACATCTTGAAAATGTACTGACTCATGTGAAAGGCAGTGTACTTTTGGGAAAAGATTTTGACTGTGTACTGTGAAAGGTTGACACAAGTACAGTTTAATCCCCCACAATCTCTACTACAGCTAAAGTTTAAAAATTTGATTGACTCAAAATAATTGAAAAGAACAAAATAAAGCTCATTAAAATTAATTCTTTATTCATACATCTTTGCTGCTCAGACTACAATATATAGAATATTTATATCTTATGGTCTATGAGAAGGTTAGTAACTATAATAATATCATGCCCCATATCAGCTCATAATTCTTTAACATTTACATTAACAGTAAATAATAAGCTAGCAGTAATGTACAGAATACATTGATAAAATGGAAGAATTTAAACTATGGTTCCAAGAAGAAATACGTTTTATTTAATGGCAAAGAAGGAATTAGTAGAATTACCAAATAGGTGGCAATCCACTGAGCACAGAAGAAGTTATCAGGGACCTGGGGACCCAGGTTGATAGTAGTCTGTCATTCGACACCCATGTAGCTAAAGTAGTTAGGAAGACCTTCTACATTGCCCACCTTATCATGAAGGGATTCTCATCTAGATCAAGGGAGGTCATAGTCTCCCTTTACTCATCACTCATCAGACCAATGATTGAGTACAATGCCCCATTCGGAATGTATCTGACCCGACACTTGCAGCAGCTGGAGAGGCCACAAAAGTTCCTCACCAAAAGGATAAAGGGTCTCAAAAATCTGTCCTATGCTGCCCGACTGAAAGAACTCCAGCTCTATTCAGTACCGCTTGCTCAGAGGTGACCTTTGCCTAACATACAAGGCCATGTCAAACCCAGATTTGATGAATATGCTTCACCTCAAAAATCTAGATCCATCAGAGCCACAAGGGCGGAGACTTAAACCTTGACACGGCTATTAATAGGACGTGCTGGAGGATAGATTCATCACCCAAAGACTCCCTATGCTGTGGAACAAAATCCCGGTACATGTGAGGCAGAGCACCTCGCTGGCCTTGTTCAAGAGAAATCTTGACCAATGGATGGGAGATCACAGATATACCCCAGGGATAACCTCAGTGTCACTGCTCGACAGAGGCACAGCAAAATAATGGGTATAGTTCCCCATACTAAAGGGGTGGCGTAAGCCACAAAACGATGGGCTAGGCTTGTAAATGCCCTCGGGCAGATAGCCTAGTATGAACCTATGAACCTATGAACCTATAATAGATCCTGGCATTTTTTAAAATTGTAAATCTGGTAAAGTTACACATTGGATATAAAGCAAGTATAAGGAATGGGACAATAAGCTGATAAACATGCAATAAAAATAGATATTGCCAAAACTGAAAAGAGAGAGATTTTTAGATACAGTGCAAACTTTAAATAACAAATATGAACACATACTTGACCATAAAATGAAATAATACTTGAGAAATGGAACTCACATCATACAATATTAATTCTACATGATTATATAAATTAGATAAGTCAAACAATATTCAGTAAATCTAACCAAAATAGAACTTTTGTGTTTAGAGTGTTATATAAATAAAACAGACATAGAAGGCATACTTGAGGAGTTTAGAAAATATTATGAAAAACAATGAATGAAATTAAATAAGGTCAGAAAATAAATGCAGTCCTTTTTTAACAATAATATACATAAGAGATTATCTGGGGATGCTAGCAATCTATTATCAAAACAAATTAGTGGAGCAGAAGTTATGCAATAAATAAAGAAATTAAAAAGGAATACAGTTCCAAAGATATATTGATTAATTCTGGAAGATTATAACTTATTTCCAATTAAAGTTGTTCAATTAATAGCAAATGTATATACTAATGTTCAGTATAAAATTATGTTCTGAGATCCATATAACACAAATATTAAAACTAGATTAAGATCCTATTCATTTGTGCACTTTGTCTTCCAATCACACTGTTAAATGTGGATTATAAGATGTTTATTTCTATATACAGTGATAGAATAAGTGATAACATTTTACACTTGATACATGAAGATCAAGTAGGATTCACTGTCTGTAGGCAAGCCTACGGCCATATCATCATCATCTTTCGGCTGTTCCCGTTAGGGGTCGCCACAGCAGATCACCTGTTTCCATTTCTTCCTGTCCTCTGCATCTTGCTCTGTCACACCAACCACCTGCATATCCTCTCTCACCACATCCATAAACCTTATCTTAGGCCTTCCTCTTTTCCTGTTACCTGGTAGCTTCATCCTTAGCATCTTTTTCCCAATATACTCAGCATCCCTCCTCAGCACATGTCCAAACCAACGTAATTGTGCCTCTCTGGCTTTGTCTCCAAACCTTCCAACCTGGGCTGACCCTCTAATATACTTATTCCTAATCCTGTCCACCCTCGTCACACCCAATGCAAATCTTAACATCTTTAATTCTGCCACATCCAGCTCAAACTCCTGCCTTTTTGTCACTGCCACTGTCTCCAACCCATATAACATAGCTGGTCTCACTACCCTCTTGTAGACCTTCCCTTTCACTCATACAGGTACTCGTCTGTCACAAATCACTCCTGACACTCTTCTCCACCCACTCCATCCTGCCTGTACTCTCTTCTTCACCTCTCTTCCACACTCACCATTACTCTGAACTACTGACCCCAAGTATTTAAACTCATCCACCTTCGCCACCTCTACTCCTTGCATCCTCACCATTCCTCTATCCTCCCTCTCATTCACACACATATATTCTGTCTTAGTCCTGCTGACCTTCATTCCTCTTCTCTCTAGAGCATATCTCCATCTCTCCAGGGTCTCCTCCACCTGTTCCCTACTCTCACTACAGATCACAATGTCATCTGCAAACATCATAGCCCATGGGGACTCCTATCTGATCTCGTCTGTCAACCTGTCCATCACCATTGCAAATAAGAAAGGGCTCACAGCTGATCCTTGATGTAACCCCACCTCCACCTTAAACGCATCCGTCACTCCCACCACAGACCTCACTGCTGTCACACTATCCTCGTATATATCCTGTACCACTCTTACATACTTTTCTGACACTCCTGACTTCCTCATACAATACCACAACTAATCTCTAGGCACCCTAATAGACTATCAGCCAGTTTCAATAAAGCCTACACTGTCTGTTTCTGGCATGACACACACAAGGTAACAAACTGTTTTAGATTCATTAAGTGGTTCTACACAGTGTATAGAGCCGCACAGAGCCATGCAAACAAGGTAAACACAGTGGCATGTAAATTACAGCATAAGCAGCTGAACTGCATGCTAATCAACCAATCCAAGGTGGAAGAACTATTCAACAAGCTATAAAGCAACCATGTAGACTCAGTGCTGGTTTTCCTTGTGAATTCCAATACCTACTGGAATACAGCCATGGAAAGGAGTCTACATAGAAACAATGTTAGGGGCTGCTGTTGCTTTAATTCATGTGTATATGCAACAGGCCGAAATCTGTGCTGTTGCTGTTAATATGCCAAAACCAAGAAGGAGAAGAGTTTTCAGACCCTAGTTAACTTATCACAATCTGCATGATGTGGAAATTGTAGAGTGCTACAGGGTGGATAGAGACACACCACAGGAACTCTGCATCCTCTGTCATCCTCAACTCAGACCCAGGGCAAAGTGAGGGAAACCCATCCCAGTGGAGACAGAAGTATGTGCAGTACTTACAATTTTTGCTGTAGGTACCTTTCAGAGACCAACAGGGGGCATGCTGGGGGTGTCACAGGCATCAGCATCCAGGATCCTCCATCAATTCCTGAATGCTATGCTCCAACATGCTAGTGACCAAATATATTTTTGTTGTACTCCTGATGATAGGGCCAGAAATTTGCAGGAGTTCTACCCTGTAGCACACTACCCTGAAGTACTGGGTGACATAGATTGCACACATGTAGAAATAAAGGCACCACCAGGGAACAGGGAAGGCTATAAGATAATAGAAAGGGCTTCCACTGTATTAACTGCCACACCATGTGTAATGCCAAGAGAATCATCCTGAACATGTGTGCATCTGGCACACCTCCCAACTGTGTCAGATGTTCACTGGGGGGAGATATCCCCAGAGTGATTTACTGGGGGATGCAGGTTATGCACTGGAACTGTGGGTGATGACACCCATCAGAAATCACACACACTTGCCGAAGAATGACATAATGAGGCACACGCTCAAACCAGAAATATCATAGAGGACGTGTTTGAGCTGCTGAAGTCATTGTTCTGGTGCCTAGATACATCTGGAGGAGCCCTGCAGTGCAATCCACGTACATGTACTGAAATATTCACAGTATGTGCAGTGCTATATAACATCATCATGAGAAAACAGCTTCAGCAGGATCAACAAGAAGAAGGAGCACACATCGAACCACCAATGGCAAGGTCATCACAGATGCACACAGGTGAGGGGTCAGAGGGGGGATCAGCAGCTGCTATGGGTGAAGGCAGACATAGGCATGCTCAATATGCCCTCACATTGACTAAGAGCAATGCATAGCACATTCACTCACCATCTAATGGCCTGAAATCTTCCTCCTACACACATAGATACTGTAACATTGATGCCAAGCAATGCTCACAACTTTTAACTACCCATGTAATGGCTGTTTACTACTTGCATTAGGCAGAGTCAGTCCTGAACTAAAACTGTTGCAACTGCTGGATTTACAAGGTAAGTGTTGAACCTGGAGTGTATTGTGTAATAATATGAATGACTGCCATATCCTTGCATGTTGTTACTTGGTAGTGTAAGCAAGTGGAAGGTGGGTGATTTGCACAGAAATTACCTTAACATGTGACATAGGAGACTTATTTGATTTATATGTATCCATTATTAAGTAGTAGGCCTCAGGCATCAAAGATTCACACAGTCATACCTTTCAAAAGTAGTGATGGTCACTGCATGACCTCAGTTTAGCAACATACGTTTGTATTGGAAAACCACTAAAGAGAGAAGTTAGAAAGTAATGATACAAATTTCAGTTTCAGAATTCGCAACTTTCACAAGATCATTAACAATAATGATGAAAAACAGTTTGATGCTATCAACTGTCTAACTTTCTAAGAACAATATAAGCCAAAGGTACAATTACCAATTTAAAATCACAATTGCAGATATACTAAGCACTATGTCAATTATGCAATTATGCACCCTGAGCATTAGACACAAAGCTTATGTATCCATGAATTCAAAAGATAGAAACAGGGATATGGCACAGTTATCATCACTTGCACATGGTGTTGTTGGGGGGGACAGGAAACTTAGGCTGAAGCAAAAGGTTGGTGAGTGTGTGTGAATAAAAACAGAAGCAGGCAAACAGTCGGATCAAGTAAGAAGTGGCTAGTGACACAAAATGAGTTTTAAGCTTCATGGCTGAACCATGTAACTGTTGTGTGTGTCTGTATGCATCCTCCAGGTAAAATTAGTGTGTGAGTGTCTGCATGAACACAGTCAAGCTCTGTGCTAGCTCTAAGCCTTGGTATGTCAGATAGGTGTGAGCCATGCATAGTAGAGCTACAGTTCATTGTTTTTCTGCCCGACCATGAAAACTGACTGTACCATGAGTTGCACTGGCATGTCCATGCCCATGGTCAGATGCACTGCTGTTACCTGAATGTGACTGATGTCTGCTGGATGAGGTCTCATCATGAGGACGCCACATCTGGGTGTGGACAGCTCAACCGCTGACAGAGCAGTAGAAGTACTGTTACAATTAGAGCATGATGGGGCATGGCCAAACTGGCTAACAGCAGATGATGTGGATGATCTATGCCAACAAGGATGCCACCCCCCTCCCATCACAGAAACTGCCCATTCCAACATGTACATCATCTGATCCATTGAATCAGCAACACAGTGGAGACAGTCACGCATGTCAACCTGTGCCACATCTACAACCCTAAGCATTTCTCTGGAGGATCTATAAGAATGTGCCTGTGCCTCCATGACAGCTCTAAACATACATTGAGTGGCACAGGAAGAGACACCTAGATCAGGAGGAGGACAGCTGCAGGCCTCCTCTGAGCACCCTACCCACCCTCCTGCATGGCAGCTTGCCCACACTTTGGCTACAGCCAAAGTCAATAGGCACTGAAGCCACAGTAACCACACTTCTCTGATTATCTTGTTTTCCACCTATCCATTATCTGAGGACTCACTTGAATGGGTAGGCATAGGCCTACTGGCTGTGTCCAAAGGAATTTCATAGGATGGCTGTATATCAACTTAAGCATCAGATTCAACTTCTGCACCCCCTGACTGTGCCTGTGTTTGGCCACCATCATCATCAGAGTCTGCTGATACCCTGAAATCAGGTGGTAGAAGTCCCACACTTCTACTGGCAGGAACACCTGTGATATTAAACAACAAACACAGGAAATAATTAATACCTACACTACTATAGTCCAAATATATGCTAACAAATGAACACTGGCACCACTATTACAGACAGTTCAGCAATACACACAAAGTCCTGACATCAACATCGCACACTAAAATATTTCTTTGAACTGCTCATCAGTATTGACATAAAAAAGTTTTGCTTACCATGTGCAGATAATTGTAGGCTCCCTATGCCAGATGGTCCTAGAAGTTAAAAAAAGCTAATGACAACATCATCATCACAATTAACAGTAACACAGGTGTAAAACTTGTTGCCCTTTATATGTCCATTAACTATACGTTCAACAAGAACTTAGATGACAAGCCCAAAAGCCCACTGTGTAATCAATCAGAATATGCTGTTAACTGTAACAATCTTCATTCCCCCAACCAATGTCTTGTTAAACAGAACTAACATACTGATGTAAATATTTTACTATACAACAGTATTTAACAAGTGAGCTACAAAAGCCTATCTGGAAGCTCCTCCTGAGACGTACTTGCTGTCCCTGCAACAGTAGCACCCATGTCAAGGACATGCTGTTCTGCACTTTCCTGGGAGCTGTCTGGATTCCTGACAGTGGACAGGAACTCTTCAGTTGCTGTTATTTGTGGCTGTGTAGCAGCACCCTGGTACTCATCCAATCACGGGCCACTGCTCCTGCTCTCCTCTGTGCAGATGAGATCATATCAGTGGTCTTATGGCATACATGATCATATTTCCTGCTGTGGCCACCTAGTGCATTGATGTCTGCAACTGTCTTCTGCCAAATATGCATTCTGCCAGACATATCTCCGTGTCCTCTCTCAAGCAGAAAGGCACCATGTCACCTAAAAGCTTCCACAATGACCGGATTCTTAGGGTCACTGAAGGATGTTTTTCAGAGATTGAGATGCCTGGATACCATAGTCCTAGCTGTCCTAAAAGACAACAGGATAATATACATAAGTATCAAATAACTAAAAAATAACTGTTCCCAGATAAAACAGAAAATATATCATTTCAGTATTACCCACTGGAGAAACATAAAACAGTGTAGAGATATGAAAGATGAATAACAGTCTGGATGCAAAAAAATGGAGAGTAACAATAGCAACATGTCCTTGTTTATGACTTAACAGAAATGCAGCTTTGCTCCCCCACCCCCAAAAGAACAGACAAATGACACATTTTGCTAAAAAACATCATTGAAATGCTAAAAGTGCTATCAAGTGAAATGTCAGTGACACATGTTTACAGATTTAACACAGAACATTCCATTTAAGGTATTGCCAATCATGTATACCTGTGAAATGCCTTGTCAAACATGCCCATGCCATCAGTACACTTCTAACTAATGCATACAGATAAAAATGTCGCATTTGCAAATCAATATATATATATATATATATATATATATATATATATATGGTTTCCTACTGAAATATCGGCGCAGCATTGTACGCCTATGAACTATTCGAACTACAGATGTTCAAATAGTTCATATGTGTGCAAGCTACTCAATTGAATGGTATATTTGCGAATGGACTGTGCATTCACAAATATAACGTTCGATTATGTACAAGGATCACGGTACAGTGCAGTTAGGGAAATACATCCATTTCCTCACTGTAGTGCGATCTCAGAGTTGGAATATTTAGTTGGGGGGTGTGGGGGGTGCAGGAGGGCTTTCCCCCCTGCATAAATAGGATGTTAAGTGTAAGGGTTAGGGAGTTATGGCAAGGGTGGCATTGTTGCTAATGCCATAAAATCTCGTTGTCGACATTTTCGGCATTAACAACTGATTTTTGACATTAGGGCCATTAGGTTATGTGTACTTTCAGTGAAACAATTCGCTGTTAAGTACCATTTTTATTCTAAACTTCGACATTTTAATAGTAAACATATACAGATATAGATATATATATATATATATATATATATATATATATATATATAGATATAGGTATATATAGATACACACACACACACACACACATATATATATATATATATATATATATATATATATATATATATATGTATATATATATATATGTATATATATCTGAACAGACTTTTCTTAATGACAATTCAGCATATGCAGTATATAGTTAAAAATGCAGGCATACCTTCTCAAGTTCAGTAATCTTCTGTGCAGATATATCCCAAAGTAATAGCCTCTTCGTAGGTTCATAGGTTAATACTAAGCTAACTGCCCTTGCGAGCCATTGTAATCCTAGCCAATTATCCCTTGTGAGACTCAAACCCTGCACCTTGTGCTTGTAAGGCAAACATCTTAATCATTAGGCCACCCTCCCAACTTCTGTGTTCTCCACATAAACAAGTCTCCACCCCCTCAGGTTCCCAAGCTACATGGCTTCCTTTTTATGGCATAGATTCAGGGCTTTCAACACTGTGAAGATGAAAATTAGGTGTGAACTCATTAGAATAGCTGAATCCCAAATACTTGGCTCCATGTACCACTTATAAACATAGTGCAGGCACTCCCTCAGTATTTGTTATAATGGATTGCAACTGTGAATGATTACTGATAGGGAGAAGGAAAATACAACAGCAATACAGACTTCCCTACATCCACTGGTTATGTCAGGTTAGATGTACAAAGTGTTAGATGTAATTTTGCCAAGGTTGGAAATGTAAGTAAGCAGTATACAATTCACAGGTTCTGTTCATTAACATCCAACCTCCCCTTCATTTGTTGGTAAATGTATATTATGATATTGCCATACATCCTCACACATTTTAAGGACAATGATACAGAATGGCTTACAGACTGCATATCTGAGATAACTGGTCAAATAAGACAAAAATGAGCAATAAACACAGACAGGTAAGACAGAGCTGCATTTTGCAAGCAATACTCATAAATGGTTGTGTGATCACTCCGTGCACTACATTCAAAATTAAAACATGAGAAATAACTGTTATATGGTTTCATAGTACTGTAGATGATGTTGCAGTTGGTTGTATGCAGAATGATTTAACTTCCCTGCTGCAAAGGTGTTTGTATGGCAAAGAGGGATAAGCCACCCTTACTGCATTCTGAAGGTTCATTGGCGTGAGAGTTCAAATCCAGACCTATGTACAAATATTTGATGTGTACTAACATTTTGTAGTGTTATACATTGCTTTTCCTTAGTTTCCTTTTTAATTTTTTTTGCTTAGTGTTTGCGTGATGTAAGGCTTAGTGCAAACAAGGGAAATGGAGAAAAATGAATGTCAGGTTTAGCTGTGCTTATTACGTTTGCATGATGCTTAGCAGTGCGCAAACCTGGACTAGTGGCCCACCCAGGAAGCAGATAGAACATCCGCAGAATATCTGCAGACAGGACATCTGTAAAAGTGCAAAGGTCGAAAACAATACATTGTTGCAATTTTTGCTTTCCATTGCACAACTGCTCTTAACAACATTGCACACCATTGCTCTGTGGTTGGCAAGGTTCCCCAATATCTGCAGACAGGACTCACACAGCCAATAACTGAAAATGGATACATTCATGGGCATCGTGCAAACACGCTAAGCAAAGCTTATGGCAGTTAACACAGACAACTTAAGAATGAGTAGGGCATTATGGAAATGTTATGCAACTAGTCCTGTGGCAGCAGGTGTAAGTGTAGGGCTGGAGTACAGATGGTCCTGGGTTCTAGTACAAGGTGTGCAACCTATTTTTACTGTTGTGACAGTACAGCTTATAGCAATTAAATGAAAAATAGACAAGTGTTATTTCAACATTTTTGTGGCAACATGTATAAGTGTAGGACTGCCATATACATGGTCCTGGGTTCTAATACAGGATATTCCATACATTTTGTTGTTCTACTTCCCATTATATTCACTCTCACTTATAACACTTTAGATAGTGGAGCTGATATGAATTATATGTATGAGGGATAAGACACCATTATTGTGTTTCCAGATGTATGACTGAGAGTATACTGCCTACTATATTTCTTTAAGTATAAATCTTCTATCTTGACTTGCATGGCTTTCACAATTACATAATATACATACACAACTAGATCTATATACAAGAACCTTGCCAGGTCACACATGTACATGTGTAACACCTCAAACTGTCACCTGTAGTTTTGAATGATTTCTGAATATGTATGAGTAGAACTTCTGTAGCAAAGATGGAAAATCAATGCTGTAGAAGAAAATGTTTGTCCTTTATGCCTAGGTTTGAATCCCACACTGTAAAAAAATATCAGTGTATAAAGGCAAAAACAAATGTGTCAGGTCATGGCATTTGTGCCCTAGTGCATGTCTGAAAACTTAACTCACCTAATAGTTACCTACCAATTTCCAATATATATTTCCAAGCTACATCACCAGACACCACTCAAACTAAGGTCAAATGTAAGAGTAACCTTCCAGTTTCAAGTATTTATGTCCGCCCAGCTTGGCACTGCTGCGCTCTGCTTGACACCGAGCAAACATGGTTGGTATTGTTCCTCAGATTTGCTGACTACCAGTAAATGCAATAACTTGAATTGGTGGGAAAGCATCAGTTGCCATTGCTCTAGTGTGGATATTAGACACATCTGGTGTTAGAGGAAATGCTGTCCAGTTTAGGGTAAAGAGTTGGGCTGTCCAGGAGTTCAGGATATTTATTGGACACCTGGTAAAGTGCCACAGCCAAAGCTTCTGTAGGGGGACTATTCTGGCTCCCAGTACAAGTTTGAGGCATAGAATACTTTGTCTCGGGCTGTATCCAGTGTTACTGGAATCTCATGCACTGGAGAATAGTGTAGGCATCATTTTAATGACCTACACAAGTGTGAAAGGGATACCCTCAATATTTGGTTGAATGAATTTGAAACTGCAGATGTCCCACAGCTGTGTAAGTATGATCATAAGAGAGTACTTGTAATAGTTAGAAAGGTAAATATAGGCAAGACTGGTACGTATAATGCTCTTCTGTCCTTTTGTCTTCTTTCCCCAGCTAATACCAAATGTGAGTTCAATAGACAGGCTCATGTTTCTCTAATGGAGAGACTGAGGGAAGCAAATGGTATGTATGCAGTACAAGAGAAGTGTTGCTGTAGCTTTAAAAATTAAAGATAGATTTATGTTTTTTATATAGTTGTAGCAAATTGAGCATGTATATCCTAACTGTAAAAGCAAGCATGCATGCATGCATTACTCTGTAGCACAAACAAACTTTAGGAGTCAAATATTACACTGTAGTCAGACGTTGTGGGTTTATACATGAAAAATCACAACTACACAATACTGCATTTCTTTAATAATATCTACATTAAATTAAAACTCTCTGCAAGTGGCACAAATGCCCTGCTGTTAACTGTAATCTGTTATAATTGGAACACACATATGTTAAATATATGCACATTTCAAGGATTACTGTCAGCAATCTGTAGTTATAGTGTGTATTTGTTAGGATGTATACTTAAATATCATACTTCAGATAAAAAGGTTGTATAGTTGTGTTAATGCATTTTATGTCACATATGATGTTACTAATGTTATCTCCTTTTTTCTCACCCCAATGCTTATCTCTTTTTTATTTTCTATTATGTGTGATCAAAATATCTCCATGTCATCCATCTGTGCTATGTCACTAATGCTCCATAGCACAGTGAGGTAGGTCAGCCCCAGTGGATCAGCCTGCCTTCACTCCACCAGACCCAGCACCAATGCCCAGCATGTCAGGGACCCAACCTGGCAGCACTGCCTCTGCTGCCCCTGCACTACCTGTATCCTCAGGTAGTACTGCCCTGGCAGCTGGTGCAGTGGTACCCTCCAGGACCAGTGGCAGAGGTGGGGATTTCATCACTCACCAGGAAATGCCAGGTTTAGTGTGTAGGGTCATGCACCGCACCATTGGTATACATCAATGCTGGATGAAGACCTGATCTCCCTCGTGGTCCATAGGAGGAGAAGATATCAAGCACTCCTGCCACCAGAAGAGTAAGGGGACAGTGATGTCAGTACAGTGGGTGAAGACTCAATTCTCAATGTCTCCAAGCTTAGCTGGTATGAGCCTGGATTGTCCCCTCCTTCACACCAATCATGGTGTGCCCCAATCTTTCATGTCCCTCACTGTCCCTGTCTCTTGTCTTGTTTCTCTTGTTTGTTTGCATTTGCTTCCTCACTTACCCAACTTACCTGACCCAGACATACCTACATCCCTTACCCAGCATTCCTCTCTTACTGAATTAAAAAAAATGGGTACCTATCCCACAAAAAAAAAAAAAAAAAAATCATACCATACATAACTCTCCATTTACATGCATTTATTCTTGACACACTTGATTCCTGTATTGATTTCCCTTTGTTCTTCCCCTGCTTGCTCCACCATTATACTACTTTCCTATCTACCCCATTTTAACACCTATAATCTGGTAAAAAAATATAATCACACACAACACACATAAGTAGCAGAAAAAGCAATGGATCCTTTCACTTTTTGGTCTCTATTTGTGCGGAGTTTGGCATCATACACCAATGCCAAGTGACGGCGAGTGGCCCTAAAATTCTACGCTTAACTCTGCACAATGATGCTTAAACTCGCTACGCTATACCAACACACAGCAACACATGTACTATAAAGAACTGATGTCATGATATTATCACTGTTCATTTAAAAGTATTAGATACACCTGGATTTGAACCCAGCATTATCTGTGCTAAATAAGAAATGTATCAATGCATTTACGCCTGCTGCCACAGAGTCAGTTAAGCCGTAGGTGTGTTTCATACACTCAGTACTAACTGTGAGACTTTTAGCAATGCAGCTTGCATTTGCACACTGCTTCACTATGTGGAAACAGGAAAAATAAAGGGAAATGTGTATCTTGCATACTCAAACACTGTGCCAACTATTGTGCCAACCAGCTGCTTGCCATTGTATTATGCAAAGTTGAAGTTAGCATGTATTAGTGCTGCTTACTGTCCATTTTACTCTTTATGCCATGGGACTACATGTGGAAACTTAAACTGAACAATATGTCACATATTTACAATGCAGCCATGTGTTGCCTCACCCCATGCACTGCAACCCTGGTGTCTCCAGTACTGTTTCACAAATATATCAACTATACTGCATAAATCAATATTAAATGTTGTGTGATATGCAATGCACGTCAATCTGGAAACACACAGAACTAGAACTATCTTCACATTTGAACATGCCTACACATCCATCAACTGACCCTGGGAACTATTGACCCATAAGCCTAATCAGCCTTATCTGCAAGGCTATGGTAAGATTCATCATGGACCTTATCTACAGGGACATAAGTGACCCTCAACTCTTTTGACCCAACCCATATTGTTTTTTTAAGGGTAGATCTTACTTATTAAACTTATTGTACTTCTTTGATAATATCCCTAAAGCCCTGGATGAAGGAAAACAGGACATACCACCTATCTTGATTTAGCCAATCCCTTTGACACAATCCCCCATTCAGGTATCATAGAGAAACTCTCCCATCTGGGGACTAACCCATACATTACTAGAAGGGTAGCCAACTGGCTCACCAACAGAACTCACACCATCAAAGTTGGGGAGTCCACATCCACCAGTAGACCAGTTACCAGTGAAGTACCACATGGATCTGTGCTGGGCCCTCTACTGTTTGTAAACTATTTCTCTGAACTCCAGGTGAAGGTAGATAGCCTGTGGCTTACCAAGTTTATAGAGGACTTTCAAATGGGTGCAGTCATATAGAGTCCCCCAGTCAAGTTAACATATTACAGAAAGGCCTGACACAGACAAATAACTGTTGCCAAGCTCACAGACTGAAATTTAATGTAAGAAAATGCCCCACTGTCCGCTTTGGCAAAAAAGTAGCCCTGCTAATTATGTTATACATAGCATCCCTCTGGAACCCTTCTAAGCTCAAACTCAGTGGTGCAAGACTTGGAAACACAGTCTGATAGCAAGCAGTACTTCAATCTAGATGTGTCCATCATGGTAAAACACACATTCTACATTGCCCACATCATAACTAAGGACATCACTTTCAAGACCAGGAAGATCATAGCTCTGCTGCACTTGACCCTTATCAGAGTACAATGTTCCCTTCTCTGTGTCCCTCAACAGACACCTGTAGCAAATGGAGAGGCCACATAGGTTTCTGACCAAGAGAATCCAGGGCCTCCAAAATGTGACATACATGGAAAGACTGAAAGCCTTGTCACTGTACTCAGTATAATACAGGCTGATGAGAGTTGACCTGGGCCTGGCCTGCAGAGCAGTCTCAGACCCTGACATAATGTAAATACTGGACATCTGATCTGAAAATCAAATAGGACAAGAATCACTTGTTCCAGGGATCTCAACATAGAATGTGACATAAACAGAACATGCCGGAGAAACAGCTATATCCCACAGTGATAGTTCTAGTAGTTTGCTCAAGCACACATTTGACAATTAGATGGGTGATCATAAATTCACCCTGGGGGTGGCACTTATGTCCCTCATTGACAGGGCAATTGGTGCTGATCACAAAATTGCTCTTCTAACAACGAACATCTAACTATGCTCAATATGGGTACTTGGGTTTTTACATGGCTAGGCTTATAAAAGCCTTAGGGCCATTAGCCTAGTAACCTCCTAGGAACCTGTGAAGCTATAAACCTATTCAGGCATCCCATAATCTTCTTTCTTACATCCAGTGCTGATGTCATGCACAGTAAGTTGGCCTGCAGCCTTGTAAAATCAGACTGGTGCTGTAAATACCAAGTTCTATAGTCTGTGTACATAGATAGGGAGGGTTCTGTTCTCACTGCAGTCAAGTGTGTGTGTGTGTGTGTGTGTGTGTGTGTGTGTGTGTGTGTGTGTGTGTGTGTGTGTGTGTGTGTGTGTGTGTGTGTGTGTCTAGCCAGAAAAGCAAAAGTATGCATCCTACAGTTACCCCTCCAATCCATGGATTGACAGTATTTTGATACTTGCACACCCCTACACATCTATTTCATGCAGGCCTCCCAACATCTTCTCTTGTACATCCAGTACCAATGTTATGCACTATAGGTTTGCCTACAGCCTTATAAAAGTCAGACTTGTGCCACGGTGCTTGCATAAATTACTGAGCTCTGTAGTCTATGTACTTGGATAGGTAGGGGTTCTGTTCTCACCACAGTCCATTATGGTGTGTGTGTGTGTGTGTGTGTGTACGCATGCACACACATTTGCTTGACATTAGAGAGAGAGTCTTTTACACCAGCATGTGGGGCAATGTTATTGCCATATTCTTCTTACTGGATACATCAGCTATAAAGTGGTGTCACAGACACTGAAAGTCAGACTTGACCTGTGATGCTTCCCTTAAATACAGAATTTTGTAGTCTGTGTTCTTAGAATGGTAGGGGTTCTATTCTCAGTGCAGTCAACTGGGGTGTGGTTGTGTGCACTTGTGTGACATTAGAGAGAGCCTTTTACACCAGTATGTGGGACACTGCTATTGCCATATCCTCCTCACCAGACACTGCTCATGTCATCAGCTATATCTGATTTGTGGATTTGCACTATTCCCACCAGGGCAAGGTCAGAGCCTTGCCTAGAGGCCAGGCAGAAGTGACCTCATCCTATAAGATACAGATTACAATAATATGGCATTCAGTCTATCCACGTACATCATGGGATGGTTTCTAGGCCTGCATTTTCTTGGTGAGAAATCCCTGTGGTCTCTCCAGCTGCTGCATGTGTTTGGTGAGGTACATGCAAAAGACAGCTTTATACTCTATATTACTGCTCTGATGAGGTTTGAGTACAGTGCTGTAATATAATCCTCAGATCTGAATATAATGCCATGACTTATGATGTGCACAACATAGACTTTCAATGCCATTGTGGACACTTGGTGGTCGAAGTTCAGATTGTTATGTACTTGTGCTCCCAATGTTTGCATCACTGGGTTTCGGCATAGCGGGACCATTGTCAATGCTGCAATTAGCAGGGGACTCCACTTTGCAGAAGGAAAAAAGAAAGACATATGTTTGCATTTATCTGCAGACCATGTTGCTTTGTCACCAATCATTTGTCTGTATTAGCCCCTACTGTAGTATTTTATCATCATCAGTGGACTCAATAATTGCATCCAATATGCCAGAATCAGTGAACATGGTAAGCCAAAGGCAGTATACTTTAGCCTGAAATGTCAAGAAATGGAATCCAAACAGTAAAGGTTCAAGCACAGATCCCTGGGGTATGCCAGTGGTGACAGCTCTACTGATACAGGCTGATTCACCAACTTTCACAGTATGTGTTCTGTCAGTGAGTGACGTAAGGTTTAATCCCTAGCTGGGAGAGTTTCTCAATGATACTCGATGGGGATCATGCTCAAACCCAAGGCAAGATCAGGATAGCCAGTATGCACTCTCTTACCTTCATCCAGGCCTATGACACAAAATCAGTGGGCTGTGACAACATCGCAGATCACCTGTCATGTGACATATCACATACACCTTCCTGACACAGTTGAATACACACTTCAACACACCTCCACACAGACTATGCTCCTGTAGAAGGGTGTATATCACCATGCATACATCTGAGTTGGGGGGGCAGCACTCAATACATGTATGTATAGACACATCCTGACTCTCCTCATCTGTGAAGTAGACCAACATGTCATCATGGACCTTTTCTAAATGGACACAAGTAATATTCCGGCTGTGTAGAGATTTTGTTAATACTTATGGCACATGGAATACTAAGAATCTTATATACATGACATTAAGCATAAAATGCAATGCTTTCTATAGTGAAAAGACCAACAGAAAGTTAAAAGTGCATATTTGTGATCATCTCTCTGAAATACACAAGAGTATTGATACTAATGCCTTATATAAACATATTAGAGAACACAGCACACACTCTTTTAAGTTTTTAATACTGCAAACTAATAAAGAGAATATTAGAGGGGTGATTTATTGAAAGAAACAAAAAAACAAGAAAACAGAGGGATAACTCACTTTAGATCACATATCCCCCAAGGGCTTAATGAAACTTTTACAATGAAACCAATTTTAAAAGGTCTAAAAAATAAAATTAGATGACTATCTCTTTAACTTTTTTTTATGTCACATGGTTTTAATTGTTTTAATTACCTTTTCTATTTCAATGCTGTAATATAGTTTTTGGGTCATTTGCTTGAAGAAGCCTTGTCAGGTGAAAGTTGTTATTTGCAGTTTATTCAATAAATATTAACAATCACCGGTCTTTTTGGTCATGTCGGTGCCAGAATACTTTTATGTTTTTTGTTCCATGTAGTTTTTCTGGCTTTATCTAAATGGCAACACTTTATTCTTTTAATTTTCTGCATATTAAGTTTGCCCATGAACATGATGCACCATTATAGACCTATACCCTCTACTAGCAATGCTCAGTGTCATGCTAAGATTGATATACGGGACATTTTAGAAATCAAACAGAATCCCTTGATAGAAAAAGCTACTGCTACATGTTCAGAAGACAACACTGGCATTAATCCAGTTATGCAATCAGTCACTAAGATGTATGTATGACAACTGAAAGACTTTGAAACTAATATGCAATTTGAAAAAAAATGCAATTGCAGCGCCTCTCCTTTGATGCCTATATAAAGCATAAAATAGTTCCAAGGCACTTATGAATTCTTAAAATGCCTGCAAACAGAGAAAAGTACCCTACCCTATTACAATGGCAAATAATACATTTAAGCTGTTCCATTCAGTATATGGAACTTATGAACAAGTTTATTGCTCCGATGGAAGCACAATTAAAAACTGATATTATTCAGATGTACAATAATTTTGTGATGAACATTGAAATAAATTACAAATTCGCTATTGCGTTCTGAAACTATAGACAGATTATCAGTCTTTGAAAGTCATTTAATAGAAATGAAAAAGTGAAAATTAATGAGAGACTTCAGAGATTTTGAATCAGGCAGAGGTTTTGCTTGGTCCAATTGGGACAAGTGATTTTGCAGGCTTGAGGGACCAAAGGAAGCCAATAAAGACTCTAATGGCATGTCAGCACACCCCCTAGAGAACAGGAAGTCTGTTGAGCATAGTTCAAATACACCATTACACTCACAAGAACAGCATG
This sequence comes from Protopterus annectens, assembly GCF_019279795.1. NCBI lineage: Eukaryota > Metazoa > Chordata > Ceratodontiformes > Protopteridae > Protopterus > Protopterus annectens. The sequence continues at coordinate 1,746,961,481 of NC_056728.1, read as the reverse complement.
TCTCAGTTGTTTGTAATTTTGGTGATTCTAACATAGTATCTGCACTCAACCCATTGGATTTTTCAACATTTATGATGGAGTCATGCAAAATACTGATGGAAAAAAGACACAGAAGCAAAAATCAAGGTCACAGCAGAAATAGGCACTTACAACAGAGGCTTCAAGCATGGAGTCAAACAAAGAAATAAATGGTACTGTTTTTAAGTTATAATATAAACTCAGTGAAAGTGAGCTTGCACTACTAAGGGTTTAACTTTTATTCCTGCCTATTTAAGTGACATTTCAGATGTTATATCTGAATTTAAAATGTTTGTAAGAAACGTAAATGTTAAAGTGCTGTTTGGTTTGATGATTCATATACTGAAATGAGTAACAAAATAACAAGTATGTTTATTCCAGTTAGCGACCCTCTTATTTCTGCATATGAAAAGGCAGCTGAGAATGATTTGTATAAGGGTTGCTTATAAACATGCTTTATAACTTAACACTTGAACAGCAAAATGCTATTAGAACTTTAACTTTGAATACTGGCATAGGTATTAAAGCAACAGATAAAGGTGGTGGGGTTGTTGTTTTGGACACTGATTATTATAATTCTAGAATGTTTGAAATGTTAAGTACAAATGAATATGCAGCCATAGATAAACAAAAGGTTAATTACATTATTAGAAATGGGAATACACTTATTTATGACATGCATTTAAATGAACTAACCACTGACACTTTTCAATATATGCATGTCCCCAGTCCAAAAACACCTGCATTATATGGTATATGAAAGCTACATAGATCTATTTCAGAACCATCGCTAAGACCAATAGTTTCTGTTAATAGCTGGATAACTGAACCTATTATTAAATAAACTGAAATCATGTTAACATCTGTTTTAAGTCAATTTACCACAATTATTAAAGTCACTACAGAGTTCTTAGAACAACTTTATGAATGAGCAAAGGATAAAAACATTGTTGATGCATATTTTGTTACCTTGGATGTAGATGCATTATTTACCTCTATATCCAATGAGCTGAGCATTGAATATGTTTGTGAGCTTATAACCTCGTATTCCACATATACAGCATCTGATATTAATACTTTATGTAACCTAATTGAAGTTGCTGTATGTAACAATCCCTGGGATTCAGGAAGCTGAAACTTCCATGCAGGAACAGCGTAGGAGCTCCTGCACGAAAAATGGCCGCCAAGCAATTCAGGATAGTGCCGTTTTCAAGTGCACGAGTGGCCCTACACTGTTCAAGCATGGAAAACTGGCAAACATGCAAATCGCCTCATTTGCTGGTGAAAACCATGCAAATGAGGTGATTTAGTGATTCAACAAGCTACCAGGTCTCCATGCTAGAACAGTGTCAGTGCAGAAATGTATTTGGAAAATAACTGAGTACATTTATGCAACTGACAAAACGGAAGCATGACAGCTCATGAAAAAGCATGTATTATGTACAGTAGACATGCCAATGGCCAAATATAAGGCCACTGGCATTAAAAATTGATTAATTATTATGAAAATTAAACTTTTTTTGAGGGCTGATCTTGGCCGTTTAAGCATAGGGCAGCGGCACGCAAATGGGATCATGCCGAAAATAAAAAAAAATAATGGGAAAACTCAATTTTAAGTTAAATCTGCATTTTGCCATTATAGTCTACGGCATGCATAATGTAAACAATACCAGGGGAGCACTGGTTGTCATGGGGAAAGGGTCCATTTTAGTGCAGTAACTAACAACCTACACACTATGGTATGCAAATGAGGGGAGTTATACTGAAAAATATTTCTTCAAATTATAAGCTTGTACCTAACCGTGTAGGTGCAGCAATACAACAGTGCAAGTCTAAGAGCTGGATGACTTCATAAGGGTGTGTGTCATGCTTGCTGTAAGCTCGTTGGAGCTCTGTGGCCTGTGTTTGCCCTTAGCTAAGCACAGCTAAGGAAGAGGGTGTGTCAGATGTGCCTGAGCACTGTGTACATAGCCTAAAATGGTGTGCGTGACATGCATCGGGTTTTAAACATAAACAAAAAAAAAAAAAGGGAGGAAATGGCAGCACTGTTTACATTTCAGCACTGGGTATGCACGGCACACCTCAGGGCTTAAATGGGGAGGAAGTAGGAAGGGGAAACAGCAGTAGGAAGCCAATCAAGGAGTACTAGCATAGCTGACAGGTGGAATGTATCAGAATCAGCCAATTACACATGCAGCAGCCCAGCACAATACTATAAACTACGTAAACACCTTTCAGACTGTTTTTGTCCCACAAACTCTACACCACCGGTGTACACAGACAGGGGATTTTTAACTGGCAAAACTAACTAAAAATGTTAGAGGCTGCTACTGCTTTACTCCATCAATATGTGCTAGAGACTGAGGGTGGTGAGGAGGAGAATGCTGACAAGTGACCCACAGTGAGGAGGAGGAAAAGAGTGTACAGACCCAGGGTAACCTACCAGGGCCTACATGAGCTGGAGATAGTGGAGCACTATAGGGTGGACAGGGATATTCTGCAGCAACTCATCCAGCTGTGCCATCCCCACCTCACACACAGAACCAACAGAGGGGAACCCATCCCAGTGGATACCAAGGTATGTGTGAGCTTAAGAATACTAGCCACAGGTACCTTCCAAAGACCAACTGGGGATATCATGGGGGTCTCACAGACATCAGCATCCAGGGTACTCCACCAGTTCCTGAATGCCATAACACCACATGCCAATGAGCAAATATATTTTCCCAACAGCTGTGCAGTGTTGACCAGAAGTATGCGTCTCTTCCATCGTATTGCAGAATACCCTGAGGTAGTTGGTAGTTGGTGCTATAGACTGCACGCACATCCGCATCAAAGCACCATGCGGCAAATGGGGTATGATCTACATAAACCGCAAGGGCTTCCCCTTCATCAACTGCCAGGTCATGTGCAATGCCCAGGGCATTATCATGAACATGTGTGCTGGCAGCCCTGGAAGTTATCACAACTCCCACATTGGGCATTCCTCACAGCTGTATCAGGGGTTTGCTGGGGGGGGCAACCCATATGGCCATCTAGTAGGGGATGCTGGCTATGCACTGGAGTCTTGGCTGATGACACCCATCAGAAATGTACACACACCTGAACAAGAGCACCATAATGAGGCACACGCACAAACCAGGATCATTACAGAGCATGTGTTTGGGATGCTCAAGTCACAGTTCTGCTCCCTTGACATATCTGGTGGAGCCTTGCAGTACTCGCTAGCTACATGTACACAAATGGTCATAGTATGTGCCATGCTACACAATATGATCCCGCAGAAACAGCTGCAGCAGGAACAGCACAGGGCAGGGCCACATGGCCCCCCACCATTACCAAGGCCAGCACAGGCACAGACAGACTCAGAGGAGGAACTTCCTGAGCTTGCCCCTGTAGGCACACATAGGGGTGCCCAGTATGGCCTGTCTTTGACAAAGAGGCAATGCATAGCACACACACTGACACTGTAGAGACTCAGGGACTGATACCTTTCTCCAACTCGCACATGCAGTAAAATGGATGCCAAACATGACACGACCTGTACTTTATCATGTATAGGGAATGTACTATGTGCATCTGACATAGTCAGCTCTCCAGCACCGTCCTCAATACTGGCCCAGCAACAAGGTAAGTCACCCTTCCTATCAATTACTGAATGGAGTAATATGCTCTGATAGTTGTATGTATGGTATGGATGCAAGCATGTAAGGGAATTGGGTGGCTGAATGGGATAGCAGCAGACAGCTGACAGCTATATGGGACAGGAGGAAATCCATAACAAATACTGGTGTCAACATATTAGGCAGTGGTACACAAAGTGACAACTTCCACCGCAGTACATGTGATGGCCCAAATAACTGTGGGTGTCAACAGGTCACACACATGGATGTCAATGAGGGTCACATACCCACCACCAGCCTCACCCAGAAGGACAGGTGTAGATGACCATAAAGAAAGGCTGGGCTAAGGCCTCCAAATGATGGCAATGGTGAACAGCCCCCCACCAGACCTACACAGACATACTACAACAGGTCTGGCAGTTGCATTTTAGTTCTGAAGGGTAAGAAGTCTGAAACTGAAATTTATGCTATTAAAATCTAACATGTGTACTCTACTGATATGCCTCCTTTCTGCATGATAGGTCACAATACAATATGAAATGGAAGCCAACAGACTAACTGAAATACCAGTACAGTCATTGCAAATGTTTAAAGTCTTCAGGTGTGCACCCCCCCCCCACAATCCCATGTAGAAATGCAGTAACATGTAAGTTTGAGGAGTAATATCACTAGAGCACAGATTGCCAGAGCTGTCCCAATCTACATGATAGATTGTTGCATGTGTACAATATGCAGGGGTCAGTGTGGTAAGTTTGTTGTGTGTTTAATATTGCCTGGAAGTGGTCAGCATGTAGGCCTAGATGGTTGTGTCTCAGTGGCCTAGGTACAGTACTGTGGTCGACAGGGCCATGTTCCAACAAGTGCAGTGCCAACCACACTGCTTCTCAGCTACAACCATGTCAGCAGTTGTACATACTTACTGTCCAGATGTCAATATCTATAACTTTCGGAAAGCTTTACATGCCATGAATGGGGGCCCATACTTAGAAACAGTACACAGGTGGAAGTAACCTACACAGAGTGCATATAAAATAACTTTCAACTGCACACAACTTTGGAATTATACATAGAGGTTAGCATCACATTAGTTGTCCCTCTAGTATGGAATGCTGGTAGTCTGGCCAGTCACTGGCAGACCACAAAAGACACAGTTATAAAGTAATGACAGGCTGCCCATGTCCACACACAAGGCAGCATAAGGGGAATGTCCCAGGTATATCTGTGAGTCATGTGCCAACAGCTTCCATATCACACATGCACCCAGCTCACTCCACCATCAGCCACAGGTTTATCACAGGTCATATCCTTGCTGTAGGGAATGAGTACAGCATGAACCCAACTCTGTATGGGAATACATACATGATTCTGCATGCTGAATAGGTGTCCCATGCAGGTGTGTCCCTAGCTGTAAGCAGCAGCCTCCCCACATCCAGACTCCTGGATCAGTATGAACAGGAAGGATTGACAGGAACACCTCAACCCCTTACCACTGTCACCCCAGGGTAATCCACTGTCTTCAGCCTGGGAACGTATGAGTGACAGAACGCACTGGCCTGCTACAGATGGCCTGGAGCACTCTCAAATGGCCTACAGTCCTCTGGCAAAGGCCCATGCCTCACCCATAGTGCCAATGTACAGAATGTCAGGGGGTCCTAACTAACAACCTAACACAGTAAACAGAAAACAAATGGAAGGCCATGCTGACAAATGCCAGTAACATGCCTCCCCATGTCCTACTGCAAAATTTGTGGACCAGGCCATAAATACTACTGGGATAAAAGCCCAACTATAGGGATACCTCTGAGATATTGCTTTCAAAATGTTAGGAAGAGGAGAGAATAACAGGGGAGGTGTAGAAGAATGGATGTCATGGAGTGTGTGAAATCTGAAACTCTAATGTCTGCCCATACTACCCCCTGACTGCAAACCCATGAATGAATAGCCACAAAACTGCTTGTAAACCACAATGTGAAGGTAAACTGACCAGGTATATGAGTCCTGCCTCTGGATAACCTGGGTGTATCTGTACAGCTTAGAGGTATGGCCCCAGCAGGATATGGTTATTCTGTTAAGTTGAGAAAAGCACAAGAAGGGTATTCCCAGCCAGCATACTACCAAGGTGCTGGACCATTTACACAGAACCAGCAGTCTATTGTCTGTAGCTACCCCTCCACAATGGCAGGAGTGTGCCAGAATGTGTAGTCTATGCCTCAGAATATTGGTCTCAGTTTCATTCATCTTGTATTTCTTTGGTAAATAACTGTGACCAAAGAATATCTGTCAGTAGTCGATGACATGATATATCACAGTGTAAAACAGTACATATGTCAGAAAATCTATGCTAGAACCAACCATGTTACACAGGCAGCACAGACAGCAAGAGTTACAGTATCCCCCGTATGCTACACCCATTGTGTCTCCATATTGGTGATCTATCTACAGATATCCTGCAGAAACAGGTTGCTATGTATAGCTGTAGCACACAAAACCCTGAAATGGAGTCCAACTCTCCCTGGAATGGATGCACACACTCAATATAAAAAGTCATACTGGGCATGCTCCTACACTTAGAAAAATGAAGCCCACATCAGACAACACAGTGGACTATAGATATCTGTTATTCGCAGATGTCTGTACACACACACCAAATTGTACACCATTTATACTTCACACACACACACACACACACACACACACACACACACACACACACACACACACACACGCACACACACATTGGATAGGAATATTCACACATATCTAAGGCCAACATAATATAATATGTCAAACGTACACACAGAAAGGTGTGGAGAAGAGATGGACAGACAGTGACAGAGAGAATCTCATTATGAGGCCTTTCCCACCAGTACACATTTCATTGGCCTATATCACATGATGTGCTGATGTCATTCACTGTAGAAATTCTTTTTGTTAACCCTCAGCCCTATAGTCTCAGTGGTGCTTGTGATAACTGTGTAACACTATAGTACAAATGAGTATTCATGTAGCATTTGTAATCTCAGTCCTGTCAAATGTAAAGTTGTGTGTGAGTGTGTGTGTGTGTGTGTGTGTGTGTGTGTGTGTGTGTGTGTGTGTGTGTGTGTGTGTGTGTGTGTGTGTGTGTGTGTGTGTGTGTGTGTGTGTGTGTGTGTGTGTGTGTGTGTGTTTCTAGATGAATGAGGTTGAGGCCATTCACACTCACTGCACTTCCCATTGCCCTACTTTAGCACTCCTGCTGTCAGTCACCCTGAAATAACCCTTAGGGCAGCTTGCTGCCGTATGAGCTCTGTGGCGCTTGCGATAACTGTGTAATACTATAGTGTAGCAAACTAGTTAGGTACAAGTTCTAATCCTGGTCCTGGCAACGGTGAAAATGTGTGTGTTTGTATGAGAGTGTGTGTGTGTCTTTGTAGAGACAGGGTTTTGAGGCCATTCACACTCACTACACTTCTTTACCCCTCCTTTAGTACTGCTGCTGATGTCACTCACCTTCAAAGATACTTTGGACAGCTCTCCAACATATAAGCTCCATGATGCTTGTGATAACTGCGTAATACTATAGTGTAGCTAACTAGTTAGGTAGGAGTTCTAATCCCCATCCTGGCAACTGTGAAAATTTATGTGTTTGTGTGAGAGAGTGTGTGTGTCTTTGTAGAGATGTGGTTTTGAGGCCATTCACACTCACTGCACTTCCCTTACCCCTTCTTTAACACTGCTGCTGATGCCACTCACCTTCAAAGATACCTTTGGTCAGCTCATAAATATATAAGCTCTGTGGCACTTGCGATAACTGTGTGATACTGTAGTGCAAAACACTACTTAGGTAGGAGTTCTAATCTCAGTACTGGCAATTCTAAAATTGTGAGTGTGTGTGTATATCTGTAGGTTGAAGTACTTTGTGTCCATACACAGCCAGTAGATTTCAAAGTGTGATACTTTACAATGGCTGCTGATATCACTTACCATAGAGGTATGTTTGGACACTGTTCTACCTATAAGCTCCATGGCGGGTATGATATATGTGTAACAATGTAGTAGCAATAACTGCATAGGTAGGGGTTTGAATCTCATTCCTGGTAAGTGTGTTTGTGTGTCTGTATATATATATATATATATATATATATATATATATATATATATGTGTGTGTGTGTGTGTGTGTGTGTTCATACCTTTAAGATTTTGGCCCCATTTATACCCAGTACACTTCTCAGTGCCCTACTTTAGCAGTCCTGCAGATATCATTCACCTTAGAAGTACCTGTTGGCAACCCTAAACCATGTAAGGTCAGTATTGCATGTGGTAAATGCATAACATAAAGGTCTGAAAACATAGTTAGATAGAGGTTCAAACCTTACTCCTGGCAAATGGAAATGTGTGTGTAGGGTACAGTATTTTATGAAATCTCTCACCCACTACATCTCCCAAGGCCAGTATTTACAAGGGATGGTGATGTTCCTCACCTTAGAAGTACCTTGGGACAACATCCATTCTATAAGTTCTGTGGCACATGCGAGAAATGCATAACACTGTAATAGCAATGCATAGATCAGTAGGGGTTCGAAACTCAGTGTTAGCAAGTGTGTGTGTTTGTGTGTGTGTCTCTGTCTGTCATCAGTATCTGGTGTGGGTGTTGCTGTGTTTGTGTAATAACAAGATCCATTGGGGCTGGGTTTTGCTAAATTATTATATTGATGACCTAGTTTATGTCCCAATGTCCACATTACAAGGCCTGCAGTTGTCAAACACCATAGAGGTTGGTGTAGACAATCCACAGCCCTAAATGTGTAGTGCCATGTGCAATGACTGTGTGACAGTATGGAATAGAAAACAATATAGGCAACCCTTCTAATACTCAGAGACCACTCTCCACCCAGGAATCATACACAAACACACTTGGCTATGCATCAACCACTATATCAGTAGCTCTCCTACAAACTGCCTCAAAGATAGCACCCACAATGTGATTGCAGTGGACTCCATGTCAAACTGATGACCAGACATGACTGGTGTCACACAGGGTACAGACTGATGTCCTCTCATGTTTGGGATCTACCCTTCTGAAGTGCAGGAAAACACAAAGGCACCCTGACTGAAAATGTTTGCATATGATAGTAAGGTGGGTAGTAGCATTCCCAATCCATGTAATGCTGACATCATGCACAAAGGCAACTTGACACCTATGACTGTTGTCAGAACCCTGGACATTACCTCAATGCCAAGAGACTTTCCACTATTACCTTTGGGAACACCATGACTCACATGAAGTAATACATTGGTGGTAGTCCACTGAACAGTGATGTTATAACAGAATGAGGAACACAGGTTGACAGCTGCCTGTTGACCACAACAGTGCCACTGACATCAGAAAGTACTTTGATGTGTTACATCTTCTGACTAAGTGTGTGTTATCCAGCAAGTAAAAGGACACGGTCACCCTGTATCATCCCCTCAGTAGCCCAGTCAATGTGTACAGTGGCCCTTTTGCCATGTTCCCCACTGGACACCTGAAAAAACTGTAGAGTCTGCAAACGTACCCCACGAAGGGAATACCATGCCTTAGATACATGCCCTGTATGGACAGACTCCAATAACTCCAATGAATCCCTGTATCATACTGTCTATGTAGGTGCAATCAATACTTCAGTTACATAGTCATGTCTCACCAAACTAGGTCAGGAATGATACATCTGAAGATACCAATCTGTCCACACAACATGACCCAGAGACCTCAAGCACACTTCCACACTTCAAAGGACATGCATGTGGGACAGGTGCACAACCCAGACACTGTGTCCATGTTATGGAATATAAATCAAATACATGTGAAGCAGTGTACATCACTGGCCACCCACAATAAAAATCTGGATGAATGGATGGGAAATACAATATCCACTCCAGTGACTATACTCCTGAGCCACAGTGGGGAATATTGTCATGTGGCCTGATGCCAGGGTATTCCCTTGGGCTAGCCTTCTAGAGCCTTCAGGCCCATTCACCTACTACACACCTATGAAGCAATAAACCTATGGATCTCAGTACTGGCAAATGTGTGTGTGTGTGTGTGTGTGTGTGTGTGTGTGTGTGTGTGTGTGTGTGTGTGTGTGTGTGTGTGTGTGTGTGTGAATAGTAATCTCAGTGTGTTTGGTTGATGAATATCTCCTGTGGCTGTGGTTATAAGCAATCAGAGGTGTGTCCAAACCACAACACGTACCATTCTCCACTCTACAACAGATGTAAATCAACATATACCTATGTACAACCCTCAGCCCTATAATCTGTGAGGCATATGCAATCACTGTGTTACAGACCTGGGAATTCCATGCAGATACAGCTGTACTCTGCCTAAGACATGGTGGATGTGTTACCACACTGCCATACCCCTTGGTCTTGCTGCAGGTCCACATCCTGGTGACACACAGACACATAGAACAGAAACAGGATACAGCATGTGAGAATACATTCACTCAGCACTTCACTTGTGGGGGGAGAAAGAGGTAAAGCTGGCACTGAATGTGTTGCCAAGACTGTGGCCAATATCTGTTGTCTCAGGATAGATATTAGCATTGCTTAATAACTCACAGCACAGTTTAATGCTGTGGAGGTTGTTGATGTAACTATCAAAGGCTGTTGTGATTGTCATCAGTGTCTGCTGCATGTCTGCCTTCATAGATGCCTGTAGGGGATTCCATGACGGATCCCAAGTTGTGTTTGAGGCTAATAAGGGAGTTCAACAGTCATGGGATACCACCTTTCTCTGCAAAGGTGTCCTCCTTCTGTTGTACACTTTAGTAATGGCAGGGGACCATCACATTGCCTCCCAGTGTTTGGAGGACAGTGTCTGGGTTCTGTTGGCTCTGGCTAGTACCATGCATTTATGTACCTGTTTGTATAGTGCATATGTGTATGATTCGACAGTCATGCAGCTATTTCCCATTGCCATAGGTGCAGTGAAACCATCCAGCCCTGTTTTCATGGCTGCACTGTCAGGTTTGGAGAGGTTTTGCAAGGTGGTTACCTTTGTGGGGGGTGTGGCTGACATGTTGAGTTCCATGTTGATTACAGCCTGTGTAGGTCTCACCATGCAGGGATTGAAAACTGTGGATGAGCAACAGTCCCACATTTAAGTAGTCAACACAGGTCAAGGTTGTTGCATCCTCTACTGGGGTCAGTAATAGCTGGTCCAGGGCATTGGAAATGATGAATCCCAGAAAGTGTTGGGCCACTGTACTGGTACTTGCCCAGGTGATGGAGGGGTAGTTGAAGTCTCATACTATGTCAGTGTTGCGTTGGATCATCATAGATGGCAGGGTGTTGAGGAATGTGCATTAACAGTCTAGGGACATAGATGTGGACACATAGCAGGCTATGGTCTGGATTGCACTATTACCCCAAGGCAGTTGTACTGGAAGTATCTCCAATGCATTATGCTGGTATACTAGTTTGGAGGTGTTCCTATCCATAATGAATATGAAGACAACACCACCTGTGGAGGTGTGGTGTGGTCCATGTTTGGGGGCTGACAACTGTGGAATGTGTTATAGCCTGATACTTCAGGGCTGCTGTCTGCTGCTGTAAACCACCTCTCCATTACAGCAGACATGTTAATGTCCTCCACTCCAAGTGCTTTGAGTGACTGCATCCTGACAGATGTCTACTGTTGAGCATTATGACCCTCAGAGTGCATACATGTGTAGCTGTTATGGTGGTAATTACATTAGGAACACTGCCTAATAAGACATCATAGGGGTGGCAAGACACTTAGCCAGTGTGTGGAAACCCAGCACTGACAGGTGTAGGACATCTATGGCAGGTCATTGGGTTCTGTCAATCATGTCATCCCAAGAACAGAGGTACTGGCTCCCCTGAGAATGACACATACATATGGTGCACTGCTCAGGGCTGTTGTCACACCTGCCTGGACCACATAATCAGAGAGTTCAACAGAATGATACTCATAGTTGTTGTGGAGTGCCATGACTGGCTGTGTCATGTATTGGATGATGGCATGTGATAAATATTTGGCTGTTACCTGCTCCATATTCAACTTAGTGAGTGGGATATGTGTGTGCCTCAGTGCTGAGTTACCCATGATCACTGTATTGTGCAAGGTGGTTAGCCTTAGGAGCTTAGGTTGAGGGGCACACTGTGTGGGTTAGACATATGTGTCCCATGTTGTGGTGTCTGAGTGAGTGTCTGTCTTGCTGGTCTGTGCTGTTTGGGTTAATGTCCATTGAGTGCCTCTGTGAAGGTGGGTGTGTCACTTTTCACTGTATGTCATGGCTGTCAAAGTGGGTGTCATGGTGAGCTATGTGTTCCACATGGTGTGGTGCAGGTGTTGATCTTATCCTCTTGGCCTGCTAGTTCAGTCTTTGCTGGAGAGTGTATATGTCCACATTGGGTGATATACGGGTAACTCTCACAGGTATGAGTGTTTGGAGTTTAGAGGGGAGGGTTGTCTGTGTACATGAGGCATTTGCAACAGTGCCTCAGAATGGACAAGTGCACCAGGTTAATGGGTGAAAGCACAGAAGACTGTCCTTCAATCATGCCAGGAAGAGTGGACATAACTAGTAAGTACTGGGGCTACTTCTGTGATGAATGAGTACTGCTGACAGCTCCCAGGTGTGCCACACTTCTTGATGCAATAACCTTGTGAAGTACCAAGCCATAATGCTATTTGAAGTGCAAGACAGAAATAACTAGTATGATGTAAGGGTGGAACTGAAGGCAGACTTTCTGACACCTGTAATACTGTACCTCAGCTATGCAGTTATCAGCAGCTTTGGCCGTATGAAAGTTCAGTAAGCTCTGTAGCATGTGCGGTAACTGCATAATGCTATAGTACACATAACTAGCTAGGCAGGAATTCTAATCCCAATACTAGCAAGTGTGTGTGTGTGTGTGTGTGTGTGTGTGTGTGTGTGTGTGTGTGTGTGTGTGTGTGTGTGTGTGTGTGTGTGTGTGAATAATGTACTGTCTGGCTTATACCATTTTTGACTTGTGTACTACCCTTCACACTTCCCCTTGCCCCAGTCTAGTAGTCCTGTTGATGTCATCTACCTTAGAAGTACCTTTGGACAAGTTGAAAATGTATAAGCTCTGTGGTGCATCTGATAGCTGCATAGTACTATAATAGCAATAACTAGATAGGCAGGAGTTCAAATCTCCCTACTGCTAACTATTTGGATGTGTGTGTTTGTGCAAGAATCATGTAGTGTGTGGGTTACACCATTTTTGACCTCTGTACTAACCTTTACACTTCCCCTCACTCCAATTTAGTAGTCCTGTTGATGTCATCCACCTTAGAAGTTCCGTTGGAGTAGGTGGAAATATATAAGCTCGGTGGCATGTCTGATAACTGCGTAGCACTATAGTAGAAATACTTAGATAGACAGGAGTTCTAATCCCAATGTTGGCAGCTGTATGTATGTGTGTGTGTGAGTATCATATCTTGTGTGGCTTATACCATTTTGATGTGTGCACCATACATGGCTGGTGACCCCCTCCCAATCCCATTACTTTATATAGTGTGGTAACAGCATCTGCCTCACATGCAGCAAGTTAAACCATTGTACAGTCCTCTGTACAGATGTGGCTGGAATTTCCAGATATTTGCAACCTATATGTGGTCGGAAGTGGTCTGTGTGCCTTAACAATGACCATGTATGTGATATTGTAGCCAAATAGGCCACAGTGAGTGTACTGACACATGACAGCATGAGGTATCATACCTGACTGAAACACCTCACAGGTGGCCAGTCTTGTAGGTGCAATACATGAGTCCACATGCTTGGTTTTACAAGTGAACAGTTCATGTTATGGGTCACATTAAAGGCTAGAAGAGGCTAGAAAAGGTTAGTACAAGGTCAAAAATGGTGTAACCCACACACGACTGACATATTGTGGTTCTAATCTGTGTGTAACAGGAACACCTTGCATCTTAACAGTGATGTGTGCACAAGTTATATCTACTGTATACCACTAATGCATCATACATGTCCCTACTTTAAGCCATTTGTCCAGCCCATTTTTCTGGTCTCTGTCCAGATGTCTTGGCACTGACAAGTTGTGAGGTATGCTACAGTAATGTTGAATTCACATCAGATAGGCCCCAGTGGTGATCACTGTGATGCAATACAGTTAACCCCACCACAAGTGAACATGCACATAAAGCAATATAGCTATTACATAAAGCAATATAGCTATTACTGATAGTTGTGTGCATGGTAAATTGCATGCTCTTCACATGCCTGGGGTATTGCCAGGCAATAACAGAACAATGTCATACTCACCAGCTTCAGGCTGCTGTCTCATATGCAGAACAGAGGGTCCTACATAGTTGTGAGAGGGAGTTATTGCCAGCAGACTCACATGTGGCCTTGGTACAGGATGGATGTAGCATGTCTGCACATTTATAGTACTAACTCCAATAATACACAATGTTCTCTCTTCACAATAGATGTGCATCTCTGTGCTTTAGGAAAACCCCATCCACAACTGCAATTGGACCTGACACATGGATGTAGCTACAATATATGGTCGTAGTTTACAGGGCCCTGGGTTCAAGACTTGGCAGGACTTATTACGTTGTTGCAAGGCAGAACAGTTGCTGCTGGAGAGGAAGGAATAAGGGCAATAATTAAAAGAGGTCCCTAGTTTTGGCCCCTTGACCCCCATTTTGACAGCCTTTGGACAGATTTGTTGCAGTAAGTGGTTCAGAGTGGAGGACATTAACATGTCTGCTGTAATGGAGAGGTGGTTCACAGCAGCAGACAGCAGCCCTGAAGTATCAGGCTATAATACATTCCACAGTTGTCAGCCCCCAAACATGGACCACACCACACCTCCACAGGTGGTGTTGTCTTCATATTCATTGTGGATAGGAACACCTCCAAACTAGTATACCAGCATAATGCATTGGAGATACTTCCAGTACAACTGCCTTGGGGTAATAGTGCAATCCAGACCATAGCCTGCTGATATGGCAGTATCCATGCATTTGTGTATATGTTCATAGTGCATTGTTGTTTGATTCAGCAGTCATGCAACTAGTCTCCATCTGCATGGCTGCCATGAGGTTAGCCACCTCTGTTTTTAGGAGGCCATAGTTAGCTTTGGAAAGGCTTTTCATGGTGGTTACCAGTGCAGGGGGTGGGAGGGCTGTGGATTTCCAAAGGTGATTCATTTGTGTTGAGATATAACAAGGGAGGAGTTGACTATTGGTGTAAAGCAACATTTGCCCATGTTAGCATGGACCAGGTTGATGTGAT
>NC_056728.1:1746854069-1746944069 GCF_019279795.1 Protopterus annectens | reverse complement strand
ATGTGGTGGGTAAACACCTTGGTCAGGGAGGAGTGTTTGGTAATAGGAAGCCCACAAGCCCCCAAATGGACACAGTGGAACTGAGGTCCCAACCCATGGGCAATCACCACTGCACCTTCACAGCTCCAAAGGTGGCTGTGCTGGGGGCTGAGCAGGAGGGGCAGGCTGACCTTCTAAATGCACTACACAGCCCTCAAGCTAGCATAGCAGATCTCGAACAAACTTCAGAAAGAGAAGCCAAATGACCGATTAAAAACGATTTAAAGTGTTTTCAGCGTTTTTACACAATTTTGGAATATTTTAACAGCTTGTATTCAGGGTGTATCGGTCTTTTGGCTTCTCTTTCTGAAGTTTGTTCAAGTCTGTTTGCTTTGAGTTCTAGCATAGCAGATCTCCCAATTCTCTGCAGAGCTCGCTATGCACCAGACCCCGGACGTGGCTTTGGGTGACAGGATCCTGTCCACGCCCGTGCCCACAGGGGACAAGCCCCATCCCCTGAGGTGGTTCACCCCATAGGTGGTGCAGGACCAGTGGACGAATAGGTCCCGGGGTGAGTCCCAGATGTGCTGGGGCCCGGTGCCATGGCCAGATGAGGCAAGAGAGGTGGATCTGCTGGGATCGGCCTTCCCAGACGTGCAATGCTGTTGCAGTTTTAGAACATATGTTGGTTAGTAATGGTAAACACATTCCAGTATTAGTTATAACAGCATGCATGAGTATTCCCATTAACCCAAAGCAACAGATTTGGAACATTTGCATAGCAATCAGAATACACACATATATGGGACCACAGTGGGCATTACACCGTCATGCAAGTTACACTGATAGCAACAGGCCACCAATGATAGTATTTGAACAGGGAGCATTAATTGAAATACATTTCAACATTTGTAGAACAATAGGACACATATCCCAGTGGTAGGTTTGGTGCAAAGCATACCCATTCATTTATGTGTTTAGATTATTGGTGAAGATAAGGTGGGGGGAGATGTCAGTTAACAAATGTAGATTCTTGCAGTGGTCACAGCTTTAATGATCATTGCTCTAATCATTACTCTACAGGTATTATTACAACAACCAATGGCCTTGGGTTGGACAGTGCTATGTTTGTACACAGTGTATAATTACAGCCTTCTTATAGCTACTTTATACCTTCTCTTACCTGGAAAACCTGTGGAGGGAATTTTTGTTAACACTACCTTATTGTTTCTACCTATATTCACATAGTCAGGGTTACATATGTGCACTCCTACTAGGTGTGTGTGTGTGTGTGTGTGTGTGTGTGTGTGTGTGTGTGTGTGTGTGTGTGTGTGCTACTGCCATACTCTGCCTTGATTTCTATTGGTCACCCTGGTTGTTGGCAGCAGGGACCAGTAGCTGTGACAGCATGATACTTTTGAACATTTCTTGGGGGAGACCACTTGGTGTATGTACTTATCTTGCTGTTATTTGACTTGGTGTATGTACTTATCTTGCTGTTATTTGCAGCCTTGGGGTTGGACCATGGGTGTTGGACACAGTATAACTACAGCCTCCTTATAGCTACTTAATACCTTCTCTTACCTGGAAGACCTGTGGAGGAAATTTATGTTAACCCTACCTGACTGTTTCTACATATATTCACAAAATCCTAGTTAAAATTATGCATACAGCTTACTACCACTCCTGGGATTCGAACTGTGGCTATTTCTGCTAAACATACAAGTTTGTGTTTCATCAGAACAGGCTATTGAGAAACTGCTGTTTCTTTCTTGAATGTTTTCTGTCTCATTCTGTCTTGGTTGTACAATCTAACCTTGAAATTACAACATTCAGATACATACATTCCTATACATACCTTTTGACATAGCACAGTGTGGAAAACAATGATTAACACAACATTACTATTCAAATATCAGACCCTGCTGCATGAAACATTTCATAACAGTTAATCTCATGTTTTACAGAGGCACTAACTTTGTCAGATGATTGATTGTTTAATGTTTTCAGAGCTACAGTTGCTGTGCATAACCTGTACATATTTCAATTCATACAATACCAGAGTAAACACAACCAGTCCAAGGTTTTGAATTTTATTGACAGGCACTTACAGATTTATTTATATATAACCTATATAAGTCTATTACTGTAATATTGTCTGGTTTATTCAGTACAAACCATACCAATTTTTAATACTGCCAGGTGACATTCTACTCCTTTATATTTATTTGGTATGACTACTACAAGGTAGATTGTTACTCACCAGCCTTGCAATGCAGGCTTTGCAACCTGCTTGCATGGGCTTCTTGGTTGGCAGCCCGCTCAGCTGGAGCTGTAAAAAAGATAGAGAAACATTTATGCATACCTATCCATCACACACACAAGCTGGAATTTGGTAAACAGTTATTGATATGAATATTTACACATGTCTGGGACATGACCCCTCTGCCATGCTTCTTGGACCCACTCATCCAAGAGCTCCTTTTTCCTCCGCTTCAAGTCAGCATAGTAGTGCCAGACATGCTCACCAGTCCGAGGGATGCCAGTGGCAGTGGTGAGATTGTGGGTGAGACTTTCCCAGGCCTCCACTTTGTATTGGGAGCCCTGGTACTAGTCCTGCAGCAGTCTCACATCATGGTTTTTAACAAGGAGTCCTACCATGACCTTGGACTCCTGTATGCCCCAGTGCTGCACCCGAAAGTGCATACCCTCTCCAACACCAGCCATACTGCCTACAGTGGGGAGCTACAACCAGTTATGAGCTGTATTCCCACCTGCAAGGTTTAAATATGGCCAATTTCCCACACTTTGCCATGATTGGACAGTTTTGAATATGCTGAGCTAAGCTAAGCTGCAGGCAAACCTGCTTAGCTAAGGTTGGCAGTGCTTAAAGGGGCAGGTTCAGCACTGCTTACCAATGGGCAAATCTGCTTAGCTGGGCAACTCATTGCTTAACATTCATATTTAAGCAATGCTTACACTCAGTAAGAATAGCTGTCCAATGCTTAGCATTACTTAAGTTTTATTTTATAGACTATCAGCTGTATGGGATTGATTAATCATTTCTGACATATTATAATTTTGTTTGCCTTCCCTGACATCCCCCTATGTGCTTTCATTACATTTATTCTTGTGTGACTATACTGTATGGGACACTTGTGTTAATATGGGGGTTTCACAACTTTATTACACTGATACCTCACATCTGGACCTACTACACTACTCTGGTTAACAAATATATGTTATTTACTACCTAATTACGAAAAAAAAATTCTGTACTGCTTTCACATGTAAAATGTGAATTGGCTTCAGTGGAGATTGAACCAGGAACAACTACTTGCAGAATGAACACTCTAACCACTTTGCTATTTTTTGAAGTATAGACATATTTAGCTCCTTGTGATATGTAAGCTAGGCTGAGCAAAGCTGCACAATGCACACACCCACAATGCTATGCTTAAACTTTATTGCGGACTGAAAAAAAAAATTAAACAGATGTGTTTTATTTTTTATGCAGGGGTATGCACATTGTTTCTGCAACATTATATGTAGGGGGCTATGCTTTTCAAATGGTGATGACATGACAGGCTTTGCATTTGAGAGATACGCTCCACAGACAGTAACAGTGTCCACCATACCTCTCAACTGTACAGATTTTCACAGAATGTCCAGATTTTTGCCTTATATTTTTGGTCCATTTTTCATACAATTGCGGATTCCTGGCAGATTAGTGGCAAAGCATTAAAGACTGCAGTTAGAAAATAATGACAGACATTTTAGTTTTACACTTCATACCCTTTGGAAAATTCATGCTAATGTAAAGCCTGTCATTCTATCGACTTTATAAGTTTGTTAGAGCAATATTTCACATTTGTCCCTATTTGTCCCTTGTTTTTTATGGCTTTGTCCAGATATCTTCTGTGGTTGAGAGGTAATGGTGTCCGCGGACACTCTCTCTAACTTTACATTGCTGTACAGCAATTATGGAGTTCAGAAGGCATGCTTATTGTGAGAACACTGCTCTCAGACATACTCCCTGTGCTCGTACACAGAAACGTGTCCATATTAGAGCACGGCAGTGTGCCTTCATGAATATGCATGGCGCGCTGCCGTGCTGCACAGGAATGGTCCGTTCCATGCAAGAATAAGCTATTCTTGCACAGAAGTTTGCTGAATCCCGGGGAATGTATTTCTATTTCATGACAATTGTTATAAACAACTGAAGGAAGTAGTGATGGACACTCCAATGGCAAACAGTTATTCCAATGTTGTTATGAATAACTGGGAGCTAGAGCTTATTCTATCAACTAACAATAAGTATTTTGATAATTTTACTTACTATAAATGTTTTGTGGTTGACTAGTTTCTTATTTGGAATGGTTCTTTGTTACAGTTTGAAGAATTTCTTCTATATATAATTATGTCTACATATTTTCTTAGATTTAAAATGTAATTCACTTTTCAGAAATTAATTTTTTACATATGAAACTTATAAAGACAGTTGCAGGAAACATTAAAACTATGTTGTATAAAAAGGAAATAAAAAATAATACTTGTCTCCATAAAACCAGTATGTACCCACCTCATATTTTAAGAATATAGATAAGAACCAACTGCTGCATAGAGCTAGGCTGAGCACTAAAGATGAAATTATGAATGTGCAGTTAGATAATCTAGTTAAAGATTTTAGACAAAGAGGGTATAATAAGACTGATATTACACAGATGAAGAAAGCAGTACAGTCTATTAGAAATAATATAGCAAAACTGATATTCGCAGAAAAGGAAATAACTAGGAATAATAATATCACTACAGAAAGGTATGTGTCACTTGGAAATACTACTGTAGATAAAACTGAAACTGAGCATCATTCAAAGCTCAGATGTATTTTAATGGGTCTACTTCTGTTGTTTAAAAACACATTTTTTCAAACAACAGAAAGCTGAACCCACTTTAACGAAAGTACACTTAAGCAAAAGATCACTTTCGCGAACACCAGTTCACCAAAGCATGCTACAGTGGGGATAAGGAAATATACCTGTTGCCCACTATAGTGCGATCTCGGAGTTAGTATATATAAGTAGTGGGGGGGGGTGCCACCCTGCAAAAGTGTGTTTGTAGTGGGGTTTTTTTCTGGTTCAGTGAACTAATGTTCACAAAAGTGCACTTTTGCTTAAGTGTACTTTCGTTAAAGTGGGTTCGTCTTTCTGTTGCTTGAAAAAACATGTTTTCGAACAACAGAATTAGACCCATTTTAACATATGATAGAAACACACAAGTAAAGTTAAAGAAATTATTCAGAAACATTGGTTTATGGTCCAACACATACTATGTTTCAAGAATATTACAACAGAACATCTTTCTTTTACATACAAATGCTCTAGTAACTGGAAATATGTATTATGTTACAAAGAACAAGTAAATATGTCAATAACCTTATTAGTACTAAAGTAGGAACATATATATGTGTTCTGAGAGACTGCCTTACAGATTATCTGCAAATATACAGAGCTGAGTATATTTTTTTGGTTATAGAGTTTGTTAATTGTTGCTTAGATCTCTGTTGAAACTGTTGTCTCACTGTTCTGAGAGACTGATCAGCAAATATACAAAGCTGAGAATATTTTTTTGGTTTTAAAGTTTGTACTGTTAGTTGTTGCTTAGATCTCTGTTGAAACAATTTTCCCCACCCCACCCCCATTTTCTGCCATGTCTTCAGTTGGTATTGTAACAACTGCATTCAAATTGCTGGAACCTGTGTTCTGAGAGACTGCCTTACAGATTATCTGCAAATATACAGAGCTGAGTATATATTTTTTGGTTATAGAGTTTGTTAATTGTTGCTTAGATCTCTGTTGAAACTGTTGTCTCACTGTTCTGAGAGACTGATCAGCAAATATACAGAGCTGAGAATATTTTTTTGGTTTTAAAGTTTGTATTGTTAGTTGTTGCTTAGATCTCTGTTGAAACTGTTTTGTCCCACCCACCTTCCCTATTTTTGGTTTGTAGTTTAAATTTGGTGGCTTTTGCAGTTGCCCGCCCCACTGTAGATTTGATCTGGGACACTCCCCCAGTCCCATCTCTTTACCACATTCTACCTAATAAACTCTTTCTGCACTTGCTTTTAGTCCTTTTTAATTTAATTGCATTTTTTAAACTGTGTTTGGTCTAATAATATTGCTACATACTCAAGTGTGCTGGCTTGCACTGCATGCAAATTGTTTTTACTACTGATTTTGCTACTTTTCTGTAACAAAAAAAAAAACTGTAAGCCTGTTTCCTACCTTTCCTGTAACTAGTGTTCTAGATACAGATTTGCTGTATCCAGGACTGTATGTAAGCTTCTAAGCCCCCCAAGCCTTTCTGTGTTGGAGGGAAGCCTTCTAGCTTATCAGTGGGAGTGGTAAGCACTAGGTAACCTGTCTACTACATAAGGAGTGGTTCTGGCCCAGAAATTGTAGTTATTGGCCATTTGGGCAATTTTCCATATCTTTCAACTTTCTGATTTGAAAGCCTGCATTTGCACTTGTTTCTGTCCTGTAGTTCGTCTAGTGCAGATACAGATTCTTAGTTTTAGCACTTAAATTTGCTTGTTCATGCTCAGTACTTGTTCAGAACTTGTAAGCACTAAATAAGCTACTAATTACTATAACACTCAATCTTCCTCATTACCTAGAGGAAAACAGTTTTTGTACTTACTTTTCTCAATTGCTTAGAGAAAAACAGCTCTTGTACTCACTTTCCTCACTTATCTAGAGGAAAATAGTTTTTTATTCAGGCATGCCAAGGGTCAGCTCCCAGTGTTCTCTCAACTGTCTATCTGATGAATCTGGGCATCTTGAGGCAATGTAGAAATTGCCTCATGTACACAGACAACCCTCTCCTCCTACCACCCAACACTACAACCTGTGAGAGATGCACTTATCTAGCCAAACTGGAGGTAAACTCTCTTCAGCCAAGACTGAACTTGACAGTCATGAGGAGAAGGTAAACATTTGCACCACACCACACTCATCACATAGTCTCACTAAATCTACACCACCAAAATCCACACACAGTAACATAAAAACATTCACGTAGGCTCTCAATAATAATATGTCTAAGCAACAGAGACCTCCAAAGCAGAAACGCAAGCAACCTCCATCCCCAACACAACCCAAATGACACATAGCCCACAGATTCATTGTGCCACTCAACCACAGCCAATAAGGCAAAACAACATACCCAACACACTAGTCATAGGTGACTCTATAGTCAGGCACACTGATGTCCCACTCACCAGGCTAAACAAGGAGAAGGTTACTGTCAGCTGCCTTTCGGGTGCCAGGATCCGCCACATAACCCACACACTCAGGTCACTCCACAAGTACAAATATGACTCTGTCATTGTCCATGTTGGTGTGAATGACCTGAGACGTACCTCCCTGGACGACATGAAAAGAGACATGGAAGAGCTCTCTGATCTTGTAGCCCAGGCAGGTATGACCCTAGCCTTGAGTAGCATTCTGCCATTGCCCGGAATGATACTGCAGTACAAGGACAAAATGATTGAGTTCAACAATTGGCTAAGCTTCTGGTGTCATTCTAAGGGGATCCAGTATCTGTCTGCTTGGGATGACATGGTCGACAGACCACGATGCTTTGCCACAGATGGCCTGCACCTGTCGCCCCTGGTATTTCGGGTACTGGCTAAGGCTCCTGCTGCCCCTATAGTGCCTTTTTTAACAGGGTTCAAATAACAAATTCACCTCCATAACAGGAACAGGCAAGCAAAAACTGAGGGTAATGCTACTCAATGCTAGAAGTCTAAATTTCAAAATGCACTCACTCGAGGCACTCCTTAAAATGGAGAACATCAATATCTGTGCAGTGACTTAGACCTGGTTCAAGGCTCCAGAGAGCACCCCTGCACTACCAGGCTATAACTCATACCACACTTTTCGACCATGTAACCTGGACTGAAACACCAAAGGCGGAGGTGTGTCCATATTCATTCAGGATATCCACACCTCCAGGCTAGTTGCTCAGCATAATGCATCCAAGGTTATCCAAGTGCAACTAACTTTGGGCAAAACTGCAATCCAAATTGTAGCTTGCTACAGATCCCCCACCATGCCCCAGGATTCCCACTCCTCTTTTCTTGATGTACTGGAAAATATTAGGCTTCAACCAAACACCCTAATAATGTGCAACTTCAACTACCCCACCATTAACTGGGAAAACTACTCGTGTACCAACTCCTTAGCTCAACGCTTTCTGGAATTCATAAACTCCAATGCCCTAGTTATCCACACCCCCACCAGGGGCAACAATATCCTAGACCTAGTCATTACCAATATGAGTGATGGTGTTCCACACCTGAAGTCAACTCCTCGTTGGTCCGATCCGACCATAAGCTTATAACCCTTGATATCCACATCCCGCCCCCACCCCCCATTAAAGAAACCACAGTAAAAAAATGTCTCCAAAGCCATCTTCATGCCTCTTAAGACAGAAGTGGTGAACTTCATGATACCCATGCAGATGGACAATACAGTTACAACTGCTGAATCCTACACAAATGCACTCTATAAGCACTTACACGAGTGCATGGATCGTGCTATCCCAAACAGAACCAAGACGCTATCCTCCAAACAAAGGAAACCAATCTGATGGTCCCCTGCCATAAAGAAACTGTACAACAGAAGGATGAAACTGTTGTAAAAGAGAGTAAAATCCCATGAGTGGAGGAGCTCCCTGGTCAGCCTCAGTAAGAAGCTGAGAACACTTATAAGATCCTCCAAAGCTAGCTACGAAAACAAAATCACCACTAAATCCAAGGACAACCACAAAGCATTCTATAGCTATGTCAAGAATCTAGACAGCAACACCCAGATCTGCTCTGAGTTACAGCACAAAGGCACGAAAATTACAGAACCAACTGATATTGCCAACATCCTGGCAGATCGGTTCAGTGCTAACTTTACCCCCCTCTCACCGCCTAAAGGGTCCATATCTATACAGGAAGAAGGCAGAGCCCTTGTAATCACAACTACGCAGGTAAAAGCTGCACTCTCTAAAGCCAAAAACATAGCATCCATGGGACTGGACAACATCCCAGGCTGCGTTTTACATGAAATTCAGAACGAACTAGCTCCCCACTTAAGCACCATGTTCAGTAATAGCCTTACATCAGGCTTTGTGCCCACTGAATAGTGCACAGCAACAGTTATCCCACTCCACAAAGGGGGAGCCACCAGTAATCCAGGGAACTATCGACCTATTAGCCTGATGAGTCTGGTCTGCAAGGCCATGGAACGTATAATCATGGAACTCATAAACAAAGACATTGGTAACCTCCAAACTCTGGATCCCACCCAGTTCGGGTTTGTGAAAGGCAGATCATGCCTCCTGAACATGTTCAACTTCTTTGAGGCAGTCACCAAAGCCGTGGATGAGGGTAAGGTCGTTCACACAGCCTATCTTGACCTCGCCAAGGCTTTTAACACCATCCCCCATTCTGGAATTATAGCTAAACTCACTAAACTAGGTATAAATCCCTATGTCGCAAGATGGGTTGCCAACTGGCTCACTGACAGAACCCACACTGTAAAAGTTGCAGACTCCAAATCTGACCTCAAAGCAGTGACAAGTGGAGTACCACAAGGTTCCGTCCTGGGACCTCTTCTGTTTGGTATCTACTTCTCTGAAGTACAGGTTAACACAGAAGGCCTCTGGCTAATGAAGTTCACAGATGACTGCAAACTAGGAGCCATAGTCAAGTCCCCAAATGATGTGGGCATCCTACAGAAGGGCCTCACTGAGACAGATGCCTGGTGTCAGAGCCATGGCCTCAAGCTCAATGCCAAAAAGTGCAGTGTCATCCCCTTTGGTAAAAACTCAGTAACAATTAACTACCACATAGGCAGCAATCTACTTAACACCGAATGCGTGATAAGAGACCTTGGGACCCAGGTGGACAGTAGTCTCTCCTTTGATAGTCACATTATGAAGTCCTTCTACATGGCACACCTCATCATAAAAGGGTTCTCATCCAGGAAAAAAGAGGTCATTGTTCCCCTCTAATCATCACTCATTAGACCCATTATAGAGTACAATGCCCCTTTTTGAATGTACCTCACAAGACACCTGCAGCAGCTGGAAAGGCCACAGAAGTACCTCACAAAGAGGATTACTGGCCTCAAACAAATGCCCTACACTGACCGCCTCAAAAAACTCCAGCTTTACTCCGTAGCATATCGCCTACTCCGGGGTGATCTCTGCCTAACATATAAAACTATGTCAAGCCCAGAGCTGTTGGACATGCTACACCTAAAGAAATCCCAATCCCTCCGAGCTACACGCTCTAGGTACCTAAACCTTGTCACCACAATAAACAGGATACGCTGGAGGGATATATTCCTGTCCCCGAGACTTACTATACTCTGGAACAAGCTACTCATCTATGTCAAGCAAAGTTCTTCATTAGCACTCTTCAAGAAAAATCTTGATGAGTGGATGGGAAATAGGAAATACACCCCGGGGATCACTTCTGTGTCTCTGCTGGACAGTGGCACAGGGAAATAACTTTCTTGGGTGGTGTAAGCTATGGAACCTTGCTGGCTAGGCTTACGTAGGCCCTTGGGCTGATAGCCTAGTATCTACCTATGAACCTATGAACCTATGCTTATCATTTTTGTAATCATGTTTTTACTGATAAGTCTTTTAAGCATCCTATTAATAAACAAGATTTTGTTACTAATTCTTATGGCACATACAATACTAAGAATCTTATATACATGGTATTATGCATAAAATTCAATGCTTTCTACATTGGAAAACCAACAGAGAGTTAAAAGAGCATATTTGTGATCATCTCTCTGAAATACACATTGGTATAGATAGTAATGCCTTGTATAAACACATTAAAAACACAGCACACACTATTTTAAGTTTTTAATATTGCAAACTGTTAATGAGAATATTAGAGGGGTGGTTTATTGAATGAAACAGAAAAACAATGAAAAAAATGGATAGTTCACTTTACAGAACATATCCTCCCAGGGCTTAATGAAAAGTTTGCAGTGAAACTAATTTTAAAAGATTTACGAAATAAAATTAGATAACTGTCACTTTAAATTTTTATGTCACATGGTTTTAGCTGTTTTAATTGTCTTTACTATTTAAATGATGTTATATAGCTTTTTGTTCATTTGCCTGAAGAAACTTTGTAAGGTGAAAGTTTTTACTTGCACAGTTTATTCAATAAATGTATACAGTCACCGGTATCTTTGGTCATCATGGTTGTTAGAAGCAACCCTCTTATTTCTGCATATGAAAAGGCATTTGAGAATGATTTGTATAAGGGTTGCTTATAAGCAAAGTTTTATAACTTAACACCTGAACAGCAAAATGCTATTAGAATACTGACATAGTTATTAAAGCAGCAGATAAAGGTGGTGGGGTTGTTGTTTTGGACACTGATTATTATAATTCCAGAATGTATGAAATATTAAGTACACATGAATATGTAGCCATAGATAAACAAAAGGTTAATAACATAATTAGAAAAGGAAATACACTTATTTATGACATGCATTTAAATGGTGAACTAACCACTGACACTTTTCAATATATGGATGTCCCAAGTCCAAAAACACCTGTATTATATGGTATACCAAAGCTGCATAAATCTTTTTATTTATTTATTTATTGCATTTGTTTACCGGGAAAGTCCACTGAGCCTAAAAGAGCCCATTTTTTGTGGAGGCCCGGGGAGAAAAGCTCCAACAAGAACATAGATGCAGAAAAACAATTAAACATTAATTGGTTCAGAAGTAGAAACAGCAGTTGACCAGCTGGTAAGGTGGGCTTTTCTACTTTTATAAGTAGATGATTTTTAGATCTCAGTTGCCTGTTGGGTTGGTATTGGGCAAGTAGTGTCACGAGAGCAGGATAGTATGTGGGTCTGTAGATTATTTTGTGTGCTGTAGTTAGCTGGGTGAATGAGAGATGGTGGGGGAGTTCCAACCAGCCTAATTGTTTCAGTGAGTTACAGTGGTGGGATGAGAATTTGGCCTTGGTGGCAAATTTGGCTATTCTGTTGTAACACATATCAAATTTGGCTTTTGTAGAATTTTGGATATTAGTGAGGAGAGGGTCACCATAAAGGAGAGAGGGTAATAAAAATGTAGTTGCAAGGGTTTGTCTAGTAGAGAGACTAAGAAAGTGTTGGTGCCTATACAGCATACCGAGCTTTTGGTGTGTTTTTTTTTATGTTACTGTTTATGTGTAGGTCAAAGTTTAGGTTTTCATCTATAATAATGCCTAGTAATTTAGTGTGTGGGACAACTTCTATAGGTGTATTGTCTTGGGCTTGTATACTGAAGAGTTTTTTATCTAGGGGAGTGGTTTTCTTAGGGGTAAAAATTACTAGTTTAGTTTTTTTTGGACTTAGGGAAAGATGATTGTTAAGCATCCAAGATTCAGTAGAGGTGAGGGTATTCTGGGTGATATGCTGGGGTTCAGAGCTGGAATTTGCAGTGCATATTATTGTAGAGTCATCAGCATACTGGATTACTGAGCATTGTGGGACAGTGGTGTAAAAGTTGTTAATAAAGATGCTAAATAAGACAGGACCAGGTATGGGGCCTTGGGGTACCCCTGTGGAAGTATTGAGGAAGGGAGAGCAAGACTGTTGCCATTTGGTGGATTGCTGCCTATTGGAGAGATAGTTATTGAACCATTGTAGGGTAGGTGGGGAAATGTGGAGGGTAGTTAGTTTAGAGAGGAGGATAGTGTGGCAAATGGTATCAAAAGCTTTGGAGAGGTCGAGGAAAAGAGAAGCGATTATTTTACCAGAATCCCGTGCCCGGTTAACTGTATCAAGGAAGGAGAGGAGGCTGGTAGTGGTGCTGTGCACCGGTCTGAAACCATGCTGAGTGGGTGACAGAATTTATTTTCAAGCAGGTGGTTGAGGGGTTGGGCATGGATGCATTTTTCCAGTATTTTAGAGAGGGGTGAGAGAATAGCTATGGGTCGAAAGCTTGTGGTGTCTATGTTGTTGCCGCCTTTGTGTAAGGGGAGAATTAATGCTTTTTTCCAAATGTCTGGGACAATGGACTCTTTAACTGATCTGTTAATGAGTATGCTGATGGGATAAGCTATAGAGTTTGCAGCTAGCTGCAGGAAGTGTGGGGGTAGATTGTCAGGGGCTAGAGTACAGGGTTTAAGCTTAAGTAAAAGTTTTTTTTTATTGTGGCAATGGGTATGGGGGAGAATTTTAGGTTAGAGTTGTGTGTAGGATTGTTTTCTGGGATGGTTAGGTCATTAGCTGTCTTGGTGGTGGTGGTGTTAACCACAGGAAAGGTGGTGTATAGGTTAGCTATGGTGTCAATGAAGTAGGAATTGAAGAGGGTGGCAAGTTCGGTAGAGGTTTTGTGTGGGTCAGGGGATGGGTTGCTTTAAGAACCTGGATGCAATAGATGGTTGATGGAGGACCCAAATTTTTTGGGATTATTTTTATGTTGGCTTTGTAGGTGGAGGCAGTGGGCTTTTTATCATTGGTTATTAGATGTTTTTCCTAGTTACGGAGTTGTTTGCATTGTATTAGAGTTGTAGGGTCTTTGTTTTTCTGCCATGATTTCCAGATTTTATTCCTTATAGACATGACTTCTTTGGTGGATTTTGAGAGCCAGCTTGAATGGTTATGTTTTATTTGTTTTTTGGCGGGTGGGTGCTTGCCTATTTAGGATGTCTAGGAATGTTGAGTTAAAGAACTCAACAGCCTCATTAAGTGGCAGGGATTTGAGGGGTTCCCAATTTACTTAGCTAAGGTTTCATTAAATATGGATGGTTGGAACTTAGTCAAATTTCTGGTTGATTTGTATTGGTGTTGCCTGGGGTTGGGGTGGTTTTGCGCAGGATATATGCTGGGTGGTGGTCGCTAATGGTATGAGGTAGTATGCCTGTAGTGATGATATTGTTAGGGTGGGACACTAATATCCAGTCTATTGTGGAGCCCCAAATGTTATTTTTGTGGGGTCTGGTGATGTCTTCAATTAGTTGGGAGAAGTCGTAAAAGTTTATGTTTTTTGAGGGATTGTTGTGGGCAATGTCTAGCTGATCAATGTTTACATCACTCAAGATGATGGTTTCATTTTCTACATTTTGTAAAGTCCAGGCAAGTATGTTTTCTAATATTGGTATGCTGTTTCCTGGAGGAATATACAGATCAATTATGCAAATGTTTTTATGGTTGTTAAGTTTTAATATACAGATTAGTACTTCAGCTGGGGAGAAGTTGGGTGTTGGTTTTGAGTAGGGAATTAATGTATATTTGCTAGGAAAGAGTATTGCTACTCCTCCTCCTCTCTTGTTCGGCCGATCAGCTCTCAAGCTTGAATAGCCTGGGGGAAGGAGCGATTTAGCATGCCCACCATGGGTTTCCTTAGACCCCATGTGCAGCACTGGATATCCCTTTCCTGTGCAGTGATGCCCTGCTTGCTAGGTATAGGTCTCCCTTTTTCCCCTACTCATCTGCGGTATTACATTCTCTACCTGCCAACCAGGTTCTCATGTCTTCAGGTAAAGTGCTAAGGGCTTGTTCCCTCATCAAAAGGTCTGTCAGTGCTTCAGAGGTAGTGACCTGATACCCACTCACCCACTTATGAAAATAAGTGCTTAGCTCAGCAATATATTCACATACTCTTTCATCTGCCTTGCACCTATGTTCACAAAACTTTTTTCTATAAGCTTCAGGTGTTAGCTTAAAAGCAGTGTAATAAACAATTTCTAACTGTATTATAATTTAAGCAATCAGTATCAGACAATTTAGAAACAGCAGTTACAGCTTTACCATAGAGTAAGGGGGTCAGGAACCATACCCAGAGCCTTTGGTCAACATTATACTGTTTACATACCCTTTCAAACATATGAATAAACTATCAAAATTATCACCCTCTATAAATTGTGGAAGAAATTTACTGACATTCATTGCTTCATGGGTTTGGTTACTCCCTTACCCGTTACCTCCATGACCCTGACAAAGAGTCAGCCTCTCCATTTCATGTTGCCTCTGCCTCTCATTTTTTTCAGCATCCAAATGTCTCAGTCTGTCATTTTCTTTGGCTTCCAGATGTATCAGTCTCTCTGCTGATTCTAATTCCATTTGTTTCTGTTTCTCATTTTCTTCAGCCTCTAAATGCCACAGTCTGTCTACTGATTCTATTTCCAAATATTTGGCCTCCAGTTCAAGTCTCTTTAACTCCAGATGGATTTTTAAGTCCTCTGAAGCAAAGTTGAACTGCATTTTCTGAGAGTTGTACATCTCCAAGGCCAGTCTGATTGCCCTCCTGGTTGTTGGTCTGTGATGCAGCTGTGGTTAATACTGCAATAATTTCTGCTTTAGTCAGGTTGGCATGCACCAATTCTTTGGCTTGGCACATCTCAGCCAACTGTCTCCTTGTCAGCTTGCCATACTCCTCTGCTGACATCCTTGCCTGATCTCTCTGACTAACTAAGCTAACAAAAAAATAAATAAAACTATTGTGATATGGAACTTTGAATGTCACTGGGTGGCTGCTTAAGAGTACAAACATCTTCTTTAGTGACCACTGTTTATAGGTTACAGGAGTTCAATAGCCACACCACTGACTCCTAATATGTGATGTGGTGATCCTACTACTGCCAGCCAATAATGTGATGACCCACCACTGGACCAGTAATCTAGGATCCTCAATCCTCACCACTGTTAACAATGGGGGACATACACTGGGAGGATAACAAGTACACACACAGTATTTCCAGATGCAGCTCTTTGCATCAAGTGCACTTTCCCTTAAGAGCACACAGAGACCACAATCAGTCCGGGGCTGTTTCTCTCTCTTTCTCCAGATCCCCCAATAAGACTCCCCACTGGCCCAGCTACAGAGTTGCAATCTCAGCTGAGTGGCCAAGCCAAAACCTACCAGCACCCTTTCTGTCCAACAAGTGCTTTGAGTCCCTGCCCAAATAGCTAACACACACATGCTTTGAGGTTTGATTTAAACACACACACACACACACACACACACACACACACACACACACACACACACACACACACACACCTGGAAAAGGCTGGCACAGGTTTACTAGCTATGCCTCCTTTTGCCCAGACTATACAGTAGACCAATGAAAGTCAATAGTGTAGCCACTCTGAATTAACTCCCCCTCACAACAACGAACAAATGTTCTTCAGCAAAATGAATCAGAGGGAGAAACACGGCAGAAATAATATAAAAAACTTTAATACGGTTAGTGCTTTCACATCACAGATGCTTCTTCAGACCATGAATGAAATAACATAAGCTAAAACCACTTTATATACTTCCTAAACTCTACCAGGATGCTGTTAATTAATTGATTACATCTATTCAGTACTCAAGTTAAAGAGACAGCATATTAATGGGTATCTAGCCAAAAACATACTACAGCTTGTTAACCTCAACAATTTAATACACAAACTGACATTCCATCAGTGAAATAAAAATCAATAAAATAGGTATATACACAAAACAAGTACAGAGTTTTTAATAAAACATGAACAATATATGCAGATTGTATAAACGTCTTGTTTTTAGATAGGGCTTAATCGATGTTTTGTCATTGAGCCCTGGTTCTTTTTCTGCCTGTAACTCAATAATCCACTTTAACTCTCTCAGTTCCAGTTTATTTTTCATGTCACCCAGCCTTGAATCTTGAAAGATACATTCAATAACTTTGAATTGGAAATGATGCATTCCTCCATGTGAAAGCGCTAACCATATTAAAGTTTTTTATATTATTTTAGTTTATTATATTATTTCTGCCATGTTTCTCCCTCTGATTCATTATACACTAGACCAGCCAACTCCTTATGAGCTACTTTAAGGCCCTTAACAAAGGGTGCCCAATCTTAATGTGTAATATTAATATTAATACAAATGTTAGCTGAACCAAGAGCAAGGCTATTAGGAGTGGCCCACACAGTGTCACCAAACACCTATTCTCCAAACTTAAATATCTTTAAACAGATCAGCTACACTTAAAGGTTTAAATATATTTAATAATAAATAAAAGAACAAGAAAATACTCAGTGTATATTGACAGTGACATCAGAGTTCAAAATCACAGGAAATATTTGAAACAACATTGCAGGACAGTCTCAAATAAATAAACAAAAATATCTAAACTAAGCTTCACTATATTCCTGACTGCATCTAACAGAATTATACTATTCCCTAGAAACTTGCGTCATATAGAGCAAGGCAAATATGTGGTGAATGGATCTAGTCAGGTCCAAGACCAAATACAGAATTCCGTGTTTCTCTAAGAGACTCCTCAAGTTAGTATCTGAAATATTACTGCTGGGATAACTTGCAGAGTGACATCATTTCTTGTCATCTGACTCTATCCCAGGTAAAACCCCCACTGCTGGAAAGTTGGCAGTATTTAGCATCTACCTGTGAAAAATATGTAGACCTCAGATCTTTGGCAGATTTTGGAAGTCATGAAACAATTACATTCCTTCATACTTTCAGAGGTCGTAATTAGTTCACTCCGAAGACAATACAGAAAGCTTTTCAGCACTAACTCTTTGTCTGGCTGCATCAAAAACTGAAAGGTACCATCTTTTATTGCTTAGCCATAAAGTAATTTAATTTCAGCTATTTTTCTGAAGTTAACCTCCTGTAGTCCAGTTTCCACTGTTAAAATATATACATTTAAACACCTACAATAGTGCATGTACATTTCTCTTTTCTTCCAGTAGGGCACACTGTGGTTAGGCACAAACACTTTATAAAATACTTTGTAAACACACATACCAGTTTGATATGCACATGCCATACAGTTCTAATACAGTTGTAACACAAGCTTCTTATATAAATCATGTTGATATTCACAAATGACATATAATTATTTACAAAATTCCAGATAGCAGTGCTGGCAGTATCTCCTTTCGTGACAACAAGCACATTAACTTAAGAATTAATATAGGTTTATTAGAAGCAGCAAATGAAAACATAATGTTATAGTTGAGATAAAATAAATCCTTAGCTTGGTATAATTGTATGGAATAAATGAATGATAAAACAACTAAGAAATTAATAGAGGAATGTAATATATCTAAGGGAAGTTGGTTAAGTGTGCAATCCATGAAAGAATACATATTTAAAGGAACTCAAATATGTTTTGTGTGCTGAAAAGCTTTTCAGAATCCACCCTTGAAGAATGGCCAAACTTATTAAAGTATATAAATGAGATTTATAGAAGCAGTAATAATACATCTATATTATCTGACTTCTGCAAAATGATAAAAGAGCAAGATTCATCAGTAGATGATTATTGGATAACAAACACTTAAATGAAAAAATGGAATTTACTTTAAAAGAAAAAAATAATGGTAAGATGTATTCAGTGCACTCATTATTTTGGAGATGATATACATGGAATTTCTTAAACAGAGCATTTTATTGTCCACATAAAAGAACTGGAAGCACAAAAAATAAAATAAATTATATATGTTGGAGATGTAGAGAAAATGTAGGTGCAGATTGGGAACATATTTTTGTTGACTATACAAAATCTGGAAATTACTAGGTGGAAATACAAGCATTTGGTCAAGCATTATGGACAAACAATTTTAAGCTTAGGGAAAAAAATGAATTCAGAAACAGCCGTAGCATGGTGCTGCACAGTGCCCTAGAAAGAAGACATGTAGCACCACGTGGAGCTTGCTCTGGGCTATGCTGTATGCGAATGAGGCAGTCTGGGGAGAGGCATGTGCTAATTAGCCATGTACTCCATCTCTTTCCCAGAACCAACTTCAGTAAGGCATCTGCATGGCAAGTGATTCAGGAAATTGCTTGGATATGTAGATCAGCACAGTCAGTCCCACCATGTCATGCCTGTGCCTTAACAGCACCAACATCAGTATTGGAATTGGAGTGAGGGGACCACAAGCCACTAGAGATAATACAAATTTGACTTAATGGCACCAACATCAGTGAGGGGATCAGGGATGGGAGGAAACACTAGCTTCCATGGATAATAAAAATGTGTCTTAATGGCATAAACATCAGTACAGGGATCAGGGGGAATGCTTGCCACAAGGCATACTACACTCGTGCCATAATATCAGTTAAACAATTACAGGGATCGAGGTGGAGGGAACACTAAATACTTGGGTATACTCTAAACTGTCATGCCTTAATGACACTTCAACTTCTACAGGGATCAGGGATTAGGTAAACTACAAGATAGGGGAGGGGCAAACAAAGCAAGGACAGGTAAGGGGGCTGTGGTGTATGTGTGTGTGTGTGTTTTCAAATATGTACGTGTGTGTGTGTGTGTGTGTGTGTGTGTGTGTGTGTGTGTGTGTGTGTGTGTGTGTGTGTGTGTGTGTGTTTTCAAAGGTGTTCTTGTGTGTGTGGGGGGAAGTAATTGGAGGGATTCTTATGCATACACAATGC
The DNA here is from genome assembly GCF_019279795.1 of Protopterus annectens. Lineage (NCBI taxonomy): Eukaryota > Metazoa > Chordata > Ceratodontiformes > Protopteridae > Protopterus > Protopterus annectens. Next base: position 1,746,924,618 of record NC_056728.1, on the reverse strand, counting down.
AGCAGCAACAGCAGCAGAGAGGTACAGATCAGCAATGAGACATGCAAATAATGAGGTCTTTTCTCATCACTGCTTACATGTCTCTGAATCACAAAATACTGTGTCATGGGAGCAGGGCTTTAGCAGGACATTAGGTCCTTCAGTGAATCCATGGGTATGATATTATATACTATTACAATACCAGCAAGTGTAAATGTTAATAATTACTTCCTTTATAGACAATATTAACTATAGCAAGAAAAATATAACAGGAAGATGTTTAAAAGAAGCAGAACCTAAATTTACAGAATCCTTGTTACTTCTTCAGGACGTCCATGATAAACAAACTGGTACATAAATTGATAAAATAAATAAAAAAAAATCTAATTCTGGGCATAAATAACAGCAATTTCCAAAATACATAACAATGGTGTTTCATCAAATAAATTAACAAATGATGTTCTGTTTTATTTTGAATAAACCTTACATTTATAGAGTACATGTATATATTGTAAATAGTTGTTTAGCAGTTCAATGGTAAAATTATTTTATCTAAAAACAGTTGTATTATAATCTTATTCCGGAATCGCAAACAGTACCATGAATTTTACCATTAAATCATTTAGAAATTTGTATAATTACTGTTTTTTTGTTATTTTTATTTATTTTATTTTCATTACTTTATTTTATTTATTTGTTCAGTCTGATGTTGCATCCAGTAATACTTTTTTAAGAAAGCACTAAGAGAGGATTGTCTGAAATAATGCAAGCAATACAATACAATATGTCTCTCCAGTCCTGCACCTGCATTACTTAAACAATCAAAAAGCTTTAATTCAAGTCAGTGTACAAAAATGGGACTGCAGTTTGACAGATAATACTGGGTTATCAACCCTGTCAATCTGCCACTGAGAGACTGCAATGGAGCTAATTATCCTTGAGAGAGGGTCAGTCTGCATTTTGTCTGGCTGGTTCTCATTTCCAACATCCTATTTTACTAAATGTTTCACTGGGGCACAAGACTTATTCAAATATGATGGACAGTTAGTGTTGCCTTTTGTCAAAGCAACATCACGTGAACTACAGTTTCTTTGTTGTGTGTCTTTCGGCTTTTCCTGGTTAGGGGTCGCCACAGCGGAACCACGATCAGCTAATGATTGGCAGTAGATTTTTACGTGCCAAGTTGCCAGCCCTGATGCACAACCTTCAACGAAGGTATGCCCATTCACGCATGTCTCCACACAGAAGACGCTCTAGCTGAGAATCGAACAGGACAACTTCTTACTGTGAGGCGACAACACTACCGCAGCACCACCACCGCAGTCTATTGGTTAAATTCTTAAACAACGGTGGCAATAAGAAAACATGAAAATGATTTATGTAAGTCCTCTATTAGCTTATAGAGACCTGGGCTCTTACCCTTCACAAAGGATTTAATGTTGATGCTACTTCCTTTTCAATTATGGGGGGGACACACCAGCACCGCTTAAATATGCGTCAGGTGCAGTGATGGGAGTAATGCGTTACAAAAGTAACGCGTTACTGTAATATATTACATTTTTAAGTAACTAATAATATTCTGCGTTACTTGTCAATACAGTAATGCAGTACTTGTAATGTATTACTTTTTTTAATAACTAGTAATGCAAGTCTCAATTACTTTTGCATTACTTTTGATTGAATTCAACCACATAGCTGGTGCAGCGAGAGAAAAAAAGAACCTTGTTAACACTGTGGAGTGTTCACCTTTAAGGAGGACCATGTGTGTGTCATACGCATGGATGCACGCCACCCACTATTAAAAAAAAGAAGAGAATGAGATTTCCGTGTTGGCGCCTTGTGGTTGATTAATGTAGTTTGCGGTTGCGCAGTTGCTTGCTTTCCCTTTCCCGCTTTGCCATTTATGGTTATTTCAAGAGAAAAATAAGCAAAAACTGAAAATCCATCAGGAAAAATAAATAAGGTGCTGTATTGCAGCCTGTTACAAATCGTAAGTACATAGATACTAAATTTTGGTAAATACAGTGCATGTAAAGAAAGTAGAGAGAGCTTCAGTTCCCTGTTGCCATTCTATGTAGGCTTTACTACCTATGTGTTAAAGCATCTGACGTGCAACAGTCCTGTCTCTATGTATTACCATCTGCAGAGGCTTGCCATTTAAAGTGCATTGCTTCAAGGTTCATTTGCAATGCTAAACTGACAGCTGTAAATTTGTAATATACTGCTAATTCTGAAACTACTGAAGCAATCAATACCAGTTGAGTCTCAAGAGATGTACTATGCTCAGGAATGGCCAGCATTCAGCATACACAATAAGTATTTAAAATAGTGAATAACACGAACTGTAAGTCAGAAGCTTGGTGTGTGTCTCCACTAATTACAGTTCCTCAACATATACCTCAAATTGATTTATTACTAACTTTAAGCCAGACAGTTAGCTCAAATGATGAAAAGAAAAGCTAGGAGACATTGTCATTACATCTCTGATGCCTTAGGACAGAGAAACTATTTCTTCTACACCTGTGTACAGATGGCATTTTTTTCTTTAATATATGAGATGTACTAGTTTCTTTGTCAGTGACCCCCCCCCCCATTCTCCTTTTATCTGGCCCTCATTGTTTTGCTACTCCATTCATTAGTATTCTTGATCTTTTTTTAGCAATGTACATAGAAATAAAAAAAATATTTCCCCCTTTTCCACTTTGAGCAGCATGCTATACTTAGCTTGGTGTTGGAAGGGCAGTTTAGTATAAAGGATGCAGTTATTAACACAGTTTCAGCTCAGTGTACTTAGTAGACACAAGTCTAGTCACAGTCTGAGCTGGGAGTAGATGCTGCAAGTCCTATGGACTCTCAGATAAACCAATTTTGAATAACAAATCTGGCACCTGAGATAGTTGCTAGAACAGGTAGTACTGAGCAACTGAAGCTTTACAGCTCTGCAAAGAGAAAGCAGGGTTTAGTGACACACACTGAGACCAGTAGCTTAGACCAGGTCTACATGAAGAAGACAGTGTCATCAACATGGCTAAATCAGTAGATACAGGTTCCAAATGGGTGATGCTGCATATATGATTTTTGCACGGTTTTGCGCACGGTGCCGGTTAGCTATGGTGCCGGTTAGCTACGGTTAAATTATTCCCGGTTCCACTAAGTCTCCTCTTCAGTTTTTCCCTTGAAACTAGTCTAACTCTCAACCTAAGCACTCAAAAAGCATCTTACAGCCCAGCACTTGCTCAGACCTAATAGCAAGCACTAATATACCCTGACACTGATTGCCCAGCAGGGCAAAGCTCTTTATTCACCCCTTACCAACCAAGCGACTAAGCAGCTCACTCTACTATTCAGGCATGACCAAAGGGCAACTTCAGGTGCACTCTCCAGTCCAGCTAGTGAATCTGTGTATCCTGAGGCAATGTTACAACTGCCTTATGTAGACAGACAACCCTCTCCTCCTACCACAAAACACTAACATATGCGAGAGATACAATTATACAGCCAAACTGGAAGCTAAGCTGTCTCCATTCAAGACTGGAACAGACAGTCAAGAGGAGAAGGTTAACACTTGCACCACAACTCTAGTCGCACGCAGACTTACTAAAAGCACTGGCAAAAAATACACATAAATACACAAAATCATACTCGGAGGCTCTAAATAAAAACCTGTAAAAGCATCAGAGACCTCCAAAGCAGATACCCAAACAACCTGCACTTCCGGTCACAAACCAGACAACACATAAAACAAAAAATCAGTGTGCCGCACAATCACAGCCCTTAAGGTGAAATAACATACCTAACACACTAGTAATAGGTGACTCTATAGTCAGGCACACTGACGTCCCACTCACTAGGCTGGACAAGCAGAAGGTTACTGTTAGCTGCCTGTTGGGAGCCAGAATCCACCACATAACATAAGCACTCAGGTCACTCCAGAACAAGTACAAATATGACTATGTCATTGTACATGTTGGTGTGAATGACCTGAGACGTACTTCCCTGGACTACATGAAAAGAGACATGGAAGAGCTCTCTAATCATGTAGCCCAGGCTGGTATGACCCTGACCCTGAGTAGCATCCTGCCCTCACCAAGAATGATACCTCAGTATAAAGAAAAAATGATCAATTTCAACAATTGGCTAAGCTTCTGGTATCATTCAAAGGGCATCCAGTGTCTGTCAGCCTGGGACAACATGCTCGACAAGCCGCGTTGCTTCACAAGAGACTGCTTGCTCCTGTCTCCCATAGGCTTTCGAATACTGGCCAAGGCTCTTGCTGCCCCCATAGTGCCTTTTTTAGGCAATGCTCAAAAGTCAAGCCCACCTCCATAAACAGCACAATAACAAAAAACTGAGGGTTATGCTACTCAACGCCAGGAGTTTAAATCTCAAAATCCACACGCTCGAAGCACTCCTCAGTATGCAGAATGTTGACATCTGTGCAGTAACTGAAACCTGGTTCAAGACTCCAGAGAGCACCCCAGAACTACCAGGCTACAACTCATGCCACACGTTTCGGCCACAGAATACAGACTGAAACACAAAAGGAGGGGGTGTATCCATATTCATCAAGGATACCTACACCTCCAGGTTAGTGGCGCAGCATGATACCTCTGAGATCATCCATGTGCAACTAACATCGGGCAAATCTGCAATGCAAATTGTGGCCTGCTACAGATCACCCTCCATGACCCAGGATCACCACTCCACCTTTCTGGAGACACTGGAAAACATGAAGGTCCTACCAAACAGGTCTATATTAGATCTGCGAACACTTAAAAAAGCGAACGCTGATTGATCGACCTTATGTAAGCGAAAGCTTACAATCTCGAACTGTCAAATCAGCGATTTTTTTCCCCTAGGAAAAACACAACACCAAAACACATACACACAACACAAGCACACCAAACAAACAGAAATCCACACACATACACCTAAAATCTGACACCTAACCCTACACTAAACTATGCACACACCACTAACTATCCACTTACCTTAACCCAAACCTTAACCCTAAGGTCTGTCACTATCGCACACTCACCTCACCCGCTACCTAACCCTAACTCACCTAAACCCGCCCTAACCCTCACGTCCACACAATCACACACATACCTAACCCAAGCCCTAACCCTAACTCACCTAACCCACCCTAACATTCACATCCACACAATCGCACACTTACCTGAATCCGACCCGTGACTTTCCACCACAGCACTGAAAATAACGAAGCAACAGAAACAGACAACCGAATTCTTTCCCTAGGAAAAAATTTGGGTTTCTGTTGCTTCGATATTTTAAACATTCGCTAAAATAAGGTCGATCAATCAGCGTTCGCTTGTTTACGCTTTTGCTGATGTAATATAGAACCCTACCAAACATCCTGATATTGGGCGATTTCAGTTACTCTATCATTCCCTGGGAAAACTGCTCGAGTACACATTCCCAGGCCTAGCGCTTCCTGGAATTCATCAACTCAAATTCCCTGGATCAGCTGGTAAACTCCCCTACCAGACGTGAAAACATACTGGACCTGGTCATCACCAACATGGGCGACAGGTGTTCCACACTGGAGGTGAACCCATCACTGTTTAGATCAGACCATAAACTAATCACTCTGGATGTCCACACACCACCACCACCCCCAACTAAGGAAACCACAGTAAAACACTTTTCTAAAGCAAACTTCACCTTATTTAAGACAGAGGTGGTAAGCTTCACAGTCCCCATGCTAAAGGATAATGCTGCCCAAGATGCAGAAATCTTTACAAATGCACTCTATGAGCACCTACAAGGATGCATGGATTGTGCCATCCCAAGCAAAACCAAGACTCACTCCTTTAAGAGAAAGAAACCAGTTTGGTGGATCCCTGCCATAAACAGGCTATACAATAGAAGGAGGAAACTAGTTCAGAAAAAAAGCAAATCCCAAGAAGGAAAAACAGCCCTGATCAGTATCAGTAAGAAACTGAGGTCCCTTATGAAATCATCCACGGCTAACTTCGAAAGAAAAATAGCCAAGGATTCAAAAGATACCCACAAAGCCTTCTTTAGCTATGTTAAGAATCTAAGTGGCACTGAACTAGTGCAAAATAGCACAAAATATACTGAACCTACTGATATTGCCAACATCTTGGCAGATAGATTCAGTGCAAACTTCAGCCCCCTCTCACCTCCAAAAGGGCCCACAACAATACCGGAAAAGTGTGAAAACAGCCCTTTCAAAAGCCAAAAACACAGCGTCTATGGGACCAGATGGTGTTCCAGGCTGCGTCTTGCACAAACTACAGAATAAACTAACCCCCCACCTAAACATGCTGTTCAACCTCAGCCTCTCCACAGGCTACTTGCCCATAGAATGGTGCACAGCAACGGTTATTCCTCTCCACAAAGGAGGAGCCACAACTGACCCTGGTAACTATCGCCCCATAAGCCTGACTAGCCTGGTCTGCAAGGCTATGGAGTGCATCATCATGGAACTCATTAACAAAGACATTGGGAACCTCCAAGCACTTGACCTGACCCAGTTCGGCTTTGTTAAGGGCAGATCATGCCTACTAAATCTGATTGACTTCTTCGAGACAGTCACCAAGGCCATAGATGAGGGAAAGGTGGTTCGCACAGCCTACCTTGACCTCACCAAGGCTTTCAACACCATTCCCCACTCGGGTATTACAGAAAAACTCACCAGCCTGAACATAAACCCCTACGTCATGAGATGGCTTGCCAACTGGCTTACAGACAGAACTCATACGGTAAGAATAGCGGGCTCCAGGTTGCACTCTAAACCAGTCACAAGTGGTGTCTCACAAGGCCCGGTCCTGGGACCCCTACTGTTTGGCATATACTTCTTAGAAGTACAGGCAAACACAGGAGGACTATGGCTAACCAAGTTCACCGATGGCTGCAAACTGGGAGCCATAATTGACTCTCTGGCTGACACGGACATCCTCCAAAAGGGCCTTACTGAGACGGACACCTGGTGTCAAAGTCATGGCCTCAAGCTAAATGCCAAAAAATGCATAGTCATCCCGTTTGGGAAAAACAAAACACCCACGAATTACCACATAGGTGGCAGTCCCCTTAATACAGAAGAGGTAATAAGAGATATGGGGACCCAGGTAGATAGTAATCTCTCCTTTGACAATCATATTGCCAAAGTAGTTAGGAAATCCTTCTATGTGGCCCATCTAATTACTAAAGGGTTCGCATCTAGAAATAAAGAGGTTATAGTGCCCCTTTACTCGTCACTCATTAGACCCATCATAGAGTACAATGCCCCATTTGGGATGCACCTCACAAGACACTTCCAACAGCTGGAAAGACCACAAAAGTACCTCACCAAGAGGATTACTGGTCTCAAACATATGTCCTATGCAGCCCGACTGAAAAAACTCCGGCTGTACTCAGTGGCATATCGCCTACTCAGAGGTGATCTCTGCCTGACTTACAAAGCCATGTCCAACTCAGAATTGATGGACATGCTCCACCTAAAGAAATCAAAGTCACTGCGAGCCAGACCCTCTAGTGAGCTAAACCTCGCCACAACAATAAATAGAACATGCTGGAGGGATAGATTCCTGTCACAGATACTCCCCATGCTTTGGAACAAAATTCCAAATTACATCAGGCAGAGCCCCTCACTAACACTCTTCAAGAGAAACCTTGACGAGTGGATGGGTAAAAGAAAATACACCCCTGGGATCACTTCATTGGTTGTGCTTGACAGAGGATCAGTTAATTAATCAATGGGGCAGCGAAAGCCAACACACTCTGGCTAGGCTTATAAATGCCCTCGGGCAGATAGCCTAGTACCTACCTATGTACCTATGAACCTATGATACATTTAAAATGCAAATTTAGTTTAGCAAGTAGAGGAGAACCAGATAACTACGGCAGCAGTTAATGCCAGCTTCCTTGAACTTCTTATAGCAGTTTTCCTGTGTCAATTTTACTAGTTAGTAAAAGAAAATGGTGCCATTATGAAAGGATCTGTGTTCTAGCTTATGGATTTAGTGCTGTAAGTAGCTGGTTTTGTTTTTTAGTGAGCTTGTTCATATATTAAGTTTACCCTTTAGAAACTCTCACTATTCATTGAGGTTTGCTTTACTTTTTGGCACTCTGTATGTGTACATGTGTGTCTGTGTGTGTGTTGTAAACAATGCATGCTGAAAAAAAAGTATGAAAAATAACTTTATTGGCTACAGTCTGTATTTCACTACCAATGTATCAGCCTCCTCAAGCATTTCTCATCTCTTGATGCGCACAACCAAATATTTCAACTACTCAAACATCATAGCAAAATCAAATACTCAATGCCATTCACACTTATATAAAAATAAACTTCATAGGCTGTGTGCATAAAAATACATAAATATAAACCACATAAATGCATTACAGCTACTTTTTGTTTTGCTGTCTTCCCACAGCTGACCATCAGCTGTCACCAGTTCTTCTCCTCATTCACGGACCCCCGTTAGCCTTCCATGGGCTCAGTCTGACCTATGCCCATGGCAGATGAGATAGAGGTTGTTGGTGCTGTATCATACTGCTGCCAGGGAGTGTGCCCTAGTTTGCTTCCACCCTACTGCAGCTGTGTAAACTCTGCAATTACTGCCTATGGGAGGTGCATGCATACTTCTGAGCATGTGGTATACCATTTGCAGTGCAGAGTTCTTTTAGCAACATTATTATTGCATTGTTCAAGTTTTAATTTTTGTGAAACCTGGAGGTTAGTGAGGATGAAAGCACCATAAAGACGTGTGGGGAGGGGATTAGTAGTGTCAAGTGTAGTTTTAGTTGTGCCGGTGAGAAAGTTTTTGGCTCTGTAAAGCATTTCTAGTTTTTGATGAGTTTTTCTTATGCAATTTTCTATATACAGGTTGAATGTAAGATTATCATCCACAATCACCCCTAATAATTTTCTATGAGAAGTGACTTCAATAGTTGTATTATCAAAAGAGAGGACATTTAAATTTAGTTTTTTCATGACAGAGGGATTTGGGGAAAAAAGTAGTAGTTTGGTCTTTTTTGGGATGAGCTTAAGTTATGAGTAAGAAAGCCATGTTTCAGTGGCTGTTAAAGCTTCATGAATAACTTTTTGGAGGTGTACCATGTTTCAGATGTGCAAGTGAGAGTGGAATCCTCTGCATATTGTATTAGAGTGGCCTGTTGTGTGGATGTCCTCCACTGGCCAGATGTATTTTCTTTGAATGTGAGTTTTAGTGCTGTTTCAACGAATGTGAGTTTCAAGGTCAAATATGTTTACATGGTCATGCTAAGTCTATTTTCACTATGAGACTGTACTGTTTCTTTAGCAAATGGTTATCAGTGTTTATGCTCTTTTATTTCAATATCTGTTATCATTGTAGAAGTAAGAAAGAAAGCAGTATGCACATTGACAGGTCTGAATAGTGTTTCTGGTAAGTGGGGAGAAATAGCCAGGTAATGGAACACTGGAATTGCTGGGTATGGGGCTGTTTGGGGGGGGGGGTAGGGGGTTGCCACAGGAAGGGCTGCTCTAGGGGGACTCTGGTGCTGATTGGCAGTAATTGTGGTATATGAACCAATCAAAAGTTGTGTAGCGGAGCCAAAGCTGTTCAAAGCAGAACAGTGGGTTCATTTATGGTTGAATGCAGAGCGTTCCGCATAATCTGGAGCACTTGTCTTTGGACTGACAGCCAGGTACTATGATTGGAAAAATCCCCACAAAAGGTATATTTTATTTTGTGAAGGGGAGGGGCGGCAAACTCAAAGACTGCAGCGGGTGGCACTAACTCTGTTGTGTGTGGAATATACTTAGTTATTTAAAACAACAAAGTCCAGCAGAAAAGCCATTTAAAGAATGATTGAGTTGTCTTTTTATTCCCCTCTGGTGACAGGCAGTTGAATTTCTACACTGCATGTCTTGAAGTAAATGGCCACTGGTGATTTGAAGTGGTACAATAAAGGTGACTTTTACTATGTATGGCCATCTTTGATCTGCTTTACTGGTAATATAGTTGTTGTAATGTATATTGTGTTAATTAAACATCATACATTCCTTAGGGCAAAAGAATTTGGATATTTGGTTATATGTAGACATATTTTTGAAACTGAGGCTACAGGCAGAGTAAGTAAGTAAGTAATGGGTTTGCCACTTTTTCAAATGCCCGAAGAGGGACTTTTTTGTAGAAAAAGTTTTTGCAGGAGAAACCATACCCATGGCCAGTGCAAAGGACAGGGCTTCACTTATTTTTTTTAACAGAACAGCTTCCTCTTGCAGCATTTCAGTTGTTTATGCTGCTCTGTGGATTATTTAGGTGTTTCAGATACAAAATCAGTGTTTTATTTAGCTATTAAAAAAAACTTAGAAAATTCATTTACTGTAGGTTCATGTTTATATAAAAAAGAGTTCTATACAGTTAACTTTTTCTTTTTTTTGTATTTCTGGCAGTCCCTTTATTTTAAGCTTCAGCCAATCAGAGCCACATATTGATAGAGGTTATAAAATAAAACATTTGCAATAAATAGATATTCCATGCACATCCATTTATTTTTCTGCTTAGTGCTTTCACTCAGAGATGGAAAGTCGAAATTTATTTGAACGATCCGTTTACACAGAATTCTTTGATCTAATTACAAATGATGGAAAAAACATTGATGTGAAATGTAAGCTATGTCCACCGACAAAGAAGAACTACAGAACTTCAGCATACGGTATGTCGAATTTAAAAAAGCACCGTCAGACATCACATCCTATCGCACTTGGAAAGCTAAGTAGTTTGAAAAGGAAAGCAGTTGATTCCGGGCCTGACAAGTCGGACAAGAAATCATTAACACAGCCATCTATTGCAGCATTCATTGGTTCTGGTCATGTCACACAGTCCAATGTGGATAGTTTGATCATTGACTTTGTGGTGAATGACATGCAGTGTTTCAGCGTTGTCGAGCAGCCATTCTTCATCAATCTTATAACTGGCCTGCAGCCAGGAAAGGTGGTCATGAGCAGGAAAACTCTTGTCAAACAGGTGGAGAAACAGTTCAGTGATATGAAGAAGAATCTGATGGAAACTTAGCAAGTGTTTCAACTGTTTGCACTACAGCTGACATTTGGACCCATCGGAATCATAGTTTCTCTGGCATCACCGTACACTGGATCAACTGTGACACACTTCAATGAAAGTCAGCTGCTTTGTCATGCTGCAGAATACAGGGAAGGCATACATATGATCACATAGCATCAATTCTTGAGAGCATTCACATCAAGTACAAAATAGATCAAAAGTGTGTGCAACAATTACTGACAATGGCAGCAATTTTGTAAAGGCTTTCAATGTCTTTGCAGAATGTGAGAGATCTCAGATTACAAGCATTCTGTCCCAAGATGAGGATGGCAATGGTGATGGTGAAGTGATTTACAACAGTGTGACAGCTGTGCTGAGTCAGTCAGGGCAAAGTGAGAGCACCTGTTCACTGTCTCCCCATCTGAGATGTGCAGCACATACATTGAATCTAGTTGCCGTGCATGATACTGAATCTGTTTGTGATGATGCACAGTATAAAAAGATCATGCGGAGCACCATAGCCAAATGCTATGCTGCTTGGAACAAGGCTAGTCGCAGCACCTAAGCTGCTGAGGTGGTTTGCGATAAGTGTGATCTGGCATTGATTGTTCCCAATGCAATGCGATGGAATTCCACTTTCTATGCGATGGAGAGAATTCACTGCATTTCAACTCAGGGTGAAGGCTTGCTGAATGAGATATGTGAAGAGATTGGAATTGACATCTTCAGGCCTGCTGAAATGACTTTTGTTGCTGAGTTTGTGCAAGCAATGTAGCCCCTGGCAATGGCTCTGGACATCCTGCAGTCGGAGCTGAAATGCTTCATGGGAATCCTGATCCCACCATTATGTGCTTGAAAAACAAGTTGTCCGAAGTCAGGCAGTCTGTGAAGCTCATTGTGCCACTAGTCGATGCTCTTCTTAAAGGCACTGAAGCTCGGTTCAATCACCTTCTGGAGTGCAAAGAGCTAATTCTGGCTAGCATAGTGCATCCGCAGTTCTGTTTGCGATGAATGGACAGCGAAGAGCAGAAACTCAGAGGCAAGGCTCTGCTCCTTGATGCCATGCAGAAAATGGATGAACCTGAGTATGGGTCAGCTGAAGCTTCTACACTAACTGCTGAAGACAGCTTCTTTAACTTCAAAGAATCGACAGCAGCCAGTGTCAGCATATCTTCTCAGATGGAAATGTATCTGGCTGACCCTTCCAGAGAAATATCTTCTCTCAATAGTTACCTTATAGTCAAGAAGATATTTCTGAACACTAATACACCTCTGCCATCTAGTGTACCTGTTGAACGTCTGTTCAGTCTTGGTGGACAAGTGCTGACTGCAAGAAGAAATAGACTCACCAACGAACACTTTGAAAATTTGCTCCTTCTTCCAGCCAATAAAAATGTGTAGTGATTGTTTAGTCATTGTGATGTGAATAGTTATATATAGTGCTATTTTGGTTGACTTTGTTATGATAGTAATTTTGTTAGACATTTATAACATATCCTGTAAGTATTTTTGTGTCCTCGGCATCACTTTTATCAGATTAGCACTTTAGCCTAATGCATGTTGTTGAAAATTTGATGGGTTGTAACTTGTTCATGGGTCTTGTGTTGCTGGCTGTGTGTACTTTGGTTTAAGTATTAAATTGTGACCGACTATAAAGACTTGTCTGCGGGACTTTGTAAACTATAAAATGCTATTTATTTTTATTGTAATATGGTGTCTACAGCTTTAATAATACACTCATATTCATGTGCAGTAAGCATGTATTCCTTAAACACAAGTAACGTGTGAATAAATCAGAATATGACAATTGATAAACTATACTTGTGTAAAAGTAACTCAAAAGTAACTAGTTACTTTAGTTAGTAACTAGTAATAATAATGTATTACTTTTTTAGAAAAGTAATAAGTAATAGTCATATATTACTTTCACTCAAAAGTAACTAGTAATACTAACTTATTACTTTTATAAGTAACTAGCACAACACTGGTCAGGTGTCAGTGGAGGCTGGAGAGAATAGGTAATATTAATATTATAAAGCATCAGTTAAAGGGGTGGGAAGATATTGTTTAGTGTAATAGTCCCTCATAAATACTGCTACTGGCCATTACAAGATGAACCTTGGGATTTTAGAGGCATAAAATAGCCTCATATTCTTTATTTTGTTTTACACGATAAGTTAAGAGGTTCTTAAGTTATTTGTATTAGTCTGTAAAAAGCAAATGGTCTTTATCTGGATAGTTCTGGAGTATTCATCACATTGCCATGCTGTATTCTATGTTAATATTGTAGTACATTTGGTTTTATTTGATTAGTCAATGATTATGAAGTCTGAAGGAGAATGATTGTCTGAGTGGAGCTGCAGCTGCTTTGTACAGGTTTTGAACTTCCATTTTTATGTATTCCCACTTAAAAATCTAGGGAAATTACACTAGTAGGTTGAGTCTAATATTTTTTAAGCTCATCATCTATACATAGGCAGGAGAATGAGATGCAGTTTCTGAGAAGAAAGAAAGAGTACATATAAATAACAGGTGTATAGGGAATATAGTATCTCATGCTGGAAGGTACAGGGGCTGAAGTCTCCCTCCCTTAAAACTTCTTGAATATTAAAACAGTCAGTTTTCAAATGTTCTATTCCTTTGATTAACTTGAAATTTATTTTTTAGGCATTCATGACCAGTTCTGATCTAGCTAGCAAAGGCTAGAGGGTAAAGCTAAAATCTCATTCCACCTATGCAGGTATGGTATATTCCATCATAAAAATGTCAAGAAAAGACCTAAAATTATTAATTTATTTTGCTTATCAGCATTTAAAATTTTGCTATCATCAGTTTTTTCTTTATTGCCCTTCCTGCACTGCACCAGTAATCAGTCCAGCGTTTATGTACAAACCTAGCAAATTTTGTTTAGCAGATTTCATGTAGCTATGTAAGGCCAACCATACCAAATTCTCGGTGGCCTTATTTCCTGCAATTTGGCTAGATAGAAAAAAAGCTAATAAAGCTAATAAATTTAATGACACTTCAAAAGAACAAATATCCTTTTCCTGTAACTTGATGCATTAAGGCCACAGACAATACAAGAGCACATTTTTAATGAGGTTATGAGTGGCAGGTCACTCAAAACACACCCACACACAAACACATACACACGCACACACACACACACACACACACACACACACACACACACACACACACACACACACACACACACACACACACACACACACACACACACAAAGCAAGGAGCTCTGTTTATTTGGGCAGGTTCTTCCTAGCTAGTTATTCAGTAGTATTGTACTACTTGGTTGATGTAAGTATTGCTGGTTGGGTATTTGTTCAAGCTTACCTACCCTAAATACTTGTGTTACCATATTCTCACAGCCATTTTATCTACCAAGCTTATCTCATTCATGTCAATTTGTTAGGATAACTATGATGTTACTTCACTTTTCTACTTTTGGTTACACTTTCTAATGCGTCTACTTATCTCTCCATCACAGAGTGTCCTATACAAATTGAAGATTTTGCTTTTTTTCTGGTCACCACTATATTTTTTTATTTCTACTTCTATCAGCACTTAACCACAGTAATTTATACTGTTGACTAGTTAATTTTTATGCTACATCATTTATGAGGTTTAAGGATTTCTTTGATAATCTAAAGATTTTTTTTTGTTTTATTTTATTGTGTTTAGCTTATTATAGTCTGATATCTTATAGCCCCTTATCTCTTCTTGCTAAATGTTGATGATTTCCTTGTTCTGTGTTTGGTATTATTGAGATGGGAACCTTTTTGCCTTTCTGTTCCATCCTGAAAATTGCTCGTATTATCATGAATTGGGTATTGCTGTGGCTAGACTACAATGATGTAACAGATCAAATGTCTAGTAATAACTTGTGGATCTATCAGTTTGTTAAACACTAATATTCAATTCTTAGATTTCTTTAAAAATTTTTTTGGCCAGTGAAAGATTCAGTGCTATGCTGCTGTTAATAGAAAGACTTGTAGGGAGCAGATATGTGTGATCCAAAGGAGAATGATCTACAAAAAGTTGGTTCTTTAAAAAAAAAGCACAGTAAATTTGAATCAGGAAAAATCTTTGATAAGGTTAAATTATGGATTTCTGTTTGAACAATAGTTAGGTTTATGTATGGTAAAAATAGGAAAAGTCAGTTTATAAATATGATTAGTGTGTTTGGGTGGGTAGGTAAATTTACAGAGTGGTATTTGGCAGGGGTGGCCCCTTAGATATAGTCATTCACTACCAAATGGCAGATTGATGCAATTAAGCAGCATAGCATGCAAATGGGTTAGCTTTATGATACATCAGAAGTTTAGATAATTGCATGTGTCAATGTCATTTGCTGTGCACAGTGGAGGGAAATGATGTCACACTATAGAGGCAAACGTTGATAGCTAGCTTGCTTCTTCATTATTGTTTCTCACAGCAGAAAACCTGTTTTAGGTATGGTGCCAATTTTAAACTTCACTTGGAATGCTGCCTTGTTTGGAGAAGTTACAATGAACTACTATTATTTGAAAAAAGAAACTCACTGTCAAACCATATACACTTATTATGGTTGAGCATAACTTGTTTGCTCTCTTACAAGTTGCATGTGATTCCAAGAGTGACCCCCATGGACAGCCACCACCAGTATAATCATAAAACTAGCAACACATGTGTTCAAAGATTCCGCAATTTTATTTGTGCTTCTTGTCTTGACCAAATTGTTCCTCTCCCCACCAGAGCCGATAATCTTCTTAACCTTGTTATTATCATCTTCTTCCCTTCCTGTACTATCCCTGATGGCACTATCACCTTAGAAAACTCTAACTATCTAGCAGTAGCCTTCTTGCTTAATGCACACTTTAAAAACCACCCACCCACCATTTTTCATGAGTACTCTGAAACAAATTTTATCCTGTTTATAAACCTTTTTCACAATTATAAAAGGTGCAGTTCCCTAAATAGTTCTCTGAATTCTAGTTCCTTATGGACAAATGCATCAAGGAGTCTGCTCCCATCTGCCATAAGAATAATGGTAAATTTAGAAATAAGTCTGTATGTTGGGATCCCCATATAGACAAGCTTTACCACAAAAATATGAAATTTCAAGTTATCTCTAACAGATCCACTCTCACAAAACAAAAAAGGATTAAAACTAAGAAGTAAAACCCTCAAGCACACCAACAAGGACTATAAGGCTACTTATGAATGTAGGGTTGCTACCCACTCAGAAGATAACCACAAGGACTTCTTAATCGACATCAAGATACTTGAAAATGCTGCCCACTACCAAACATAGCTCATTTCCAATTGAGTCAGTCTCTCCGATCCAGTTATTGTTAATATCCTTGCAAATGCTGTGCTTCTTTCACATCCCAACCAAATTAGAGGTTTTCCCCAATGCTCATCCCATCACAAACAAAATTAACTTTAACAAGTTTATATCCACATTATTCATAACCAAAAATACTAGCTCTGTAGGACCTGATGATATCTCAGGCTGTCTGCTAGTAAGAGCCAAGAAGCACTTAGCTAACCCTCCTATACCTCTTCAGTTTAAATTTTCCATGGTTTATGTCCCTGAAACATGGAGACTGACTATAGTTCTACCATTTCACAAAGTTGGACCCATAACAGACCCCAACAACTACAGATCTATTAGTCTCAAAAGTATCACTTGTAAAGTTATGGACTGCATAATTGCTGAGCAGATAAACAATGGCATAGGTGTCCTACAAACCCTGGCCCTACCTGATTTTGGATTTGTAAGATGCTGCTGTGCCTTCTAATCCTAGTTAAATCCTTTGGAAGTGTGACTGAAGTTCTGAATGAGGGACTGACACTTTGTGTTGCTTATCCTGACCTCATCAATACATGAAGTACCATTCAATGTGCTGGTGTTGTAAGAAATGGAATACATGTCTTTATCTTTAAAAATACTCAGAGCTGTGCGGAACAAATGCCAAATATCACAGTTTCTCCTATATGTGCCGAATCTTCTTGCACCTTTCAGAATTAAAGTCTGCACACACTGTAAGCCTGGTAAAAGTGTTTTATTATGCAGTAGCAGCATAGAGTGGAGGTAGCTGCAGTAATTTAACAAGATTAGAACAAGTCTTATACTGTTACTGCCTCAAATAACAGTGCTGATAAATGGAACCAGACTGAATATTCAGACATCTGTAGATCTGAAGAATTAATTAAACTGTCCATTATAACTCGGATCTCAGAATTATTTCTATTCTATATAATGGCAGAATTAAGACAACTGTACTGTTTTCTATAGTTTCTGGACTTTTACTGACATCTGAATATTTGAAATTCTGGTAATTTAACCTGACTTCTGTACTCATTTCTCCTGAGTGTCCAAAAACTGAACTGCTGTACTCAATCTTCTTCGAACTGAACTGGCTTCTGTCTAGAAAGTATCTTTTATAATACTAGAATCCTGTAAATTTTTTACAAGTTCTGCATGCCTCTTTAACCTTGGCTTTTTAGATAATTAAGACAGTTCTGTAGGCTGTACCCCATGATTTTATCATTTCCTACTTATCTGACATAGTAACTGTTATGTAGTAGTAATGGACATTGCGCTGTGTATAGTCTCAGTACCACTGTGAGAATAAGAAGAACAGCACTACATTTTTGTTTTCCTGTACTGTTTTTTTGCTTTTGTACCTTGCTGTGGATCTTAAGTGTTAACTTGAATTAATTTTAGTAGTTTAATGTCTTCTACACACTATTTTTTAAGTATAAATTTTATTTATATTTAATAAGATGTAACACAAACATAATGTAATCAATGATTTACAATCAATCTCAACACCTTTAATAAATGCTCTGCAATATTATCTAAAGCATTCATTAGTGCACTCATAAAGATAAAACTGCAATGGCATATTTCCATTCTTTCACATGTTTCGTATAAACCCTTTGGACCAAATGACAACTATATGGCTTGTCATAAATATTACTCATATACAGAGCCAGATCATGGGCAAATAGAGTCCTAGTTAGGGTAGTGGTCCAGGGCCCCCCACCCACACAAGTCTTTGCCCACCAGTATACCCACCTCCACCCAGCATCCCCAGACAGCAGCCATTCCAGTGTCCCATTACTTGCCTTGCTCTCCTCAGTTACCATAAAACACTGTTCAAACCTACCAGTGCGCATGCTATTTTCTTCTTTACTTCTACAATGATTACAGATATTTGGATTAAATTTAAAACTTTTATTTCAGATTTTAGAACACAAGCACTGACAGGTATTTGCTGAACAAAGCAATGCAGTCTCATAATGAAAACAGATTTAACATGAGCAACAGTAAACTTCTCTGCCTATGAACCCACATTCATTGAAACTGCATTGAAACCCACGTTCATAGAAAGTGCATCTGGCCAGCAGCGGATTAAATGTACCTTTGGGCGGTTTTCAAACTATGGGCTCCCTGCAAACATTTTTAGGACCATGCATAAATCCATGTGTTCTTTGATTCACCTTCCTTATTGTAGTAAATTATATTCTTTACTTAATACATCACCACTTGTTAGAGTGTGTTCTAAATTTGTAGTTCTGAACATTTTTCCAGTAAGCAGTGAAACCAAACATATGAACCAATAATGATAAGGCTATCCATTTCAGAACATTTCAGCTATAAAAGGCCAGCCAAACTGCTGTCATTATAATCAACCAATAACAGACAATATGCGCATTCTCTGCTGAAGTAAACGTCATCTGAATAATTCCACATTAAGGAGAACTGTAACTAACTTTGCATTTCAGTGCTTCATCTACAGATTCAGTGCCCCCTAACCTTGAATAATAAAAGTGCTTATGTTACTTAAAAAGTGCAGGTGATATACAAGAGGGAATGGCTGGCAAACCGACAACAGGTTCATAGTTAGTAGGCATCTTATCCAAAGGAGGACAAACTCAGAAGTGCAGCCCACTGCACAAAGGACTCTATATCATCCTATAGGGACATAGGAAAAAAAATCTGCCAGTATTGTTCCAGACTGCTCCAGATGAGCACCATTAGAAGTATCATCAGTGCAAGCACAAATACTGAATAAAGTGTCAGCAGCCATGACATAGGTATCCACACAGAGCTGGATCCAAAAGTAGGTGACCTAGGCAGTTGCCTAGGGCCTGTGTCGGCTTGGGTGGGCTCTGTGTTGGCTTGGGGGTCGATAAAAATAAAATAATCTCTAAATAAAATGTCCAAAGCCTCTAAAAACTGGAGGGCTTTAGGACTTTATATACATAGGCATACAGACGGATAGATGGAAATATAAATATAGAGATATAAATAGAGATATAGACATATGTACTCTAATGTGTTTATATGCTGGCCACTACACCTCCCTCAACTGCAGATATGTACAGAAGTACCCAAGGGGCTATCCTTTGTAAAATAAAACATAAAGCAACAAACATCAGAGACACTGAGCTAATCGGAGGAAGTTGGAGGAAGGGCTCTGAGCTAACGAATCTGAGATATATAACATTAAGTATCCTGTTTTTTGCTTATTTCTGAGTTATTTATAGCACTTTTATTTTATTCACTGTGTGTGAGGTATTAAGTAGAATTTTCTACAATTGTTAAGCATTTGGTTGGGTTTGTTTGTTCTGATTTCCTGCTAGGAGTGTATCATATAACTTGTTTGCATTTAAAAGCATTATCTCGAGTCTCCTTGATCCTTTATCTGTTTAAACATTTCTGCAGTTTTTTCTACCTAAGTAGTTTTGTCCATACTCAGGCTTGTGTTTTGGGCCTGGTTGTTTGTTAGTAGAGGCTGTGTGTCTAAGTACATGTCCCAGGTCATCATAGCTTAGCCAAAGCCAGTATAGCATTTCAGTGAGTGAATTGTTTGTGGTCATTGGCTGACTGGGGTTGCCTGGACTACACCTTGGAATAAGCACCTCATTGGTTCTTAGGTTCATAGATTAGTACTAAGCTAACTGCACTTGCAAGCCATTTTAAGCCTAGCCAATTATCCCTTCTGAGACTCAAACCCTGCACCTTGTGCTTGCAAGGCAAACACCTTAACCATTAGGCCACCTTCCCATCCCCTTGGCTGGTTCTTTCAAGCTTTTTTTAAAGTTGTTTCAGGTTTTAACTTTGTTACTTAAGAAGTTAACTTGTGACTGTTTCTGCCATTTCACACTGACCTAATCGGAGGAAGTCGGAGGAAGGGCTCTGAGCTAAAGAATCTGAGATATATAACATTAAGTATCCTGTTTTTTGCTTATTTACAGCACTTTTATTTTACTCACTGTGTGTGAGGCATTACGTAGAATTTTCTACAATTGTTAAGCATCTGGTTGGGTTTGTTTGTTCTGATTTTTATTTCCCACTCACCCTCCCTCTTGGTATCCTGTTTTTATACTTGGTGGCTTTGCAGTTGCCCACCCCTACTGTAAATCTGATCTGGGACACTCCTCCCAGTCTAGTGTCATTACCTCATTCTACCTATTCCAGGGAGAACATTTGAGAAGGCCAACCCAGTTAGCTTCTGCTCCTCCTTTCCTTTTTCCACTTTACAAAAAAAAAAAAATTTTCTAAGCTTGTTTCCTGCCTTTCCTATAAGTTGTCTAGTCCAGATACAGATTTGTTGTATCCAGGACTGTTTGTAAGCTTCTGAGTCCCCAAGCCTTTCTGCATTGGAGGGACGCCTTCTAGCTTAATTTTGTTTCTTATAACTAGCCAGTTTTCTAGTTTCAGCACTCAAATCTGTTTCTTTGAGCTCAGCACTTGTTCAGAACTCATTGTAGGCACTAAATAAGCTACAAATTACTACAGCACTCAACTTTCCTCACTTGTCTAGAGGAAAACAATTTTTAGTACTTAATAAATAAGCAGCTATCCAGGCATGTCTAAGGGTCAGCTCCCAATGTTTTCTC
Organism: Protopterus annectens; assembly: GCF_019279795.1. NCBI lineage: Eukaryota > Metazoa > Chordata > Ceratodontiformes > Protopteridae > Protopterus > Protopterus annectens. The sequence goes on along the minus strand of NC_056728.1, from coordinate 1,746,903,684 downwards.
CTGTCTACCTGATGAATCTGGGCATCTTGGGGCAATGCAGCAATTGCCTCATGTACACAGACAACCCTCTCCTCCTACCACCCAACACTACAACCTGTGAGAGATGCACTTATATAACCAAACTGGAATCAAAGCTCTCTTCACCCAAGACTGGACTAGACAGTCAAGAGGAGAAGGTAAACACTTGCACCACACCACACTCATCACATAGTCCCTCAAAACCTACACCACCAAAACACACACATAGAAACACAAAACACACATCTACATTCGTGCAGGCTCTCAAAAAAAAAATCTACCCAAGCAAGAGGGACCTCCAAAGCAGAAACATAAGCAACCCCCCCCCCTACACAGCCCAAATGACACATAGCCCACAAACTCAGTGTGCCACTCAACCACAGCCCATAAGGCATAACAACGTACCTAACACTCTAGTCATAAGTGACTCTATAGTCAGGCACACTGATGTTACACTCACCAGGCTAAACAAGGAGAAAGTCACTGTCAGCTGCCTGTCAGGTGCCAGGATCCACCGCATAATGCATGCACTCAGATCACTCCACAGCAAGTACAAATATGACTCTGTCATTGTCCGTGTTGGTATGAATGACCTGAGATGTACCTCCCTGGACTACATGAAAAGAGACATGGAGGAGTTTTCTGATCTTGTAGCCCAGGCAGGTATGACCCTAGCCTTGAGTAGCATCCTGCCATCACCCAGAATTATACCACAGTACAAGGACAAAATGATTGACTTCAACAATTGGCTAAGCTTCTGGTGTCATTCTAAGGGGATAAAGTATCTGTCTGCCTGGGATGACTTGATCGACAAACCACGATGCTTTGCCAAAGATAGCCTGCACCTGTCGCCCTTGGGATTCCAGATACTGGCTAAGACTCTTGCCACCCCTATAGTGCCTTTTTTAGGCAAGATTCAAATGACAAATTCACCACTGTAACAGGTACAAGCAAGCAAAATCTGAGGGAAATGCTACTCAATGCTAGAAGTCTAAACCTCAAAATGCACTCACTCGAGGCACTCCTTAAAATGGAGAACATCGACATCTGTGCAGTGACAGAGACCTGGGTCAAGGCTCCAGACAGCACCCCTGCATTACCAGGCTATAATTCATACCACACCATTCGACCACCTTACTTGGACTGAAGCACTAAAGGGGGAGGCGTGTCAATATTCATTAAGGATATCCACACCTCCAGGCTAGTTGCTCAGTATAATGCATCTGAGATTATCCAAGTGCAACTAACTCTGGGCAAGACCGCAATGCAAATTGTAGCTTGCTACAGATCCCCCACCATGCCCCAGGATTCCCACTCCTCATTTCTTGATACACTGGAAAATATCAGGGTACAACCTAACACGCTAATAATGGGCGATTTCAACTACCCCTCCATTAACTGGGAAAACTACTCGTGTACCAACTCATGTGTTCAAAGTTTTCTGGAATTCATACATTCTAATGCCTTGGATCAAGTTATCCACACCCCCACCAACGGCAGCAATATCCTAGACCTGGTCATTACCAACATGGGCAACAGATGTTCCACACCAGAGGTCAATTCCTCATTGGTCAGATCCAACTACAAGCAAATCACCCTAGACATCCACATCCCAGCCCCACCCCCCATGAGGGAAGCCACTGTAAAAAATTTCTCCAAAGCCAACTTCATGCTTCTTAAGACAGAAGTGGCAAACGTCACGGCACCCATGCTGATGGACAGTAGAGATACAACTGCTGAATCCTATACAATTGCACTTTATAAGCACTTACACAAGTGCATGGATCATGCAATCCCTAACAGAACCAATATGCTATCCTCCAAAAAAAGGAAGCCAATCTGGTGGCCCCCTGCTATAAACAAACTCTACAACAGATGAAAGAAACTGTTGAGTAAAATCCCATGATTGGAGGAACTTCGTGGTCAGCCTCAGTAAGAAACTGAAATCCCCTCATAAAATCCTCCAAAGCTAGTTATAAAAACAAAATCACCACTGATTCTAAAGACAACCACAAAGCATTCTATAGCTATGTCAAGAATCTCAATGGCAACACTCAGATCTGCTCTGAGTTACAGCACAATGGCACTAAATATACAGAGCCAACTGATATTGCCAATATCCTGGCAGATAGTTTCAGTGCTAACTTTACCCCTCTCTCATCCCCTAAAGGGCCCATTTCTATACTGGAAGAATGCAAAGTACCTGTAATCATGGCTGCAACAGGTAAAAAACACACTCTCCAAAGCCAAGAACACAGCATCCATGGGACCTGACAACATCCCAGGTTGCGTTCTACATGAACTACAGAACGAACTGGCACCCCACCTAAGTACCATGTTCAATCATAGCCTCACCTCAGGCTTTGTGCCCACTGAATGGTGCACAGCAATGGTTATCCCACTCCACAAAGGGGGAGCCACCACGGACCCCGGGAACTACCGCCCCATTAGCCTGATGAGCCTGGTCTGCAAGGCTATGGAGCATATCATCATGGAACTTATAAACAATGACATTGGTAATCTCCAAACTCTGGACCCTACCCAGTTCAGGTTTGTAAAAGGCAGATCATGTTTTCTAAACCTGATAGACTTCTTTGAAGCGGTCACTAAACCTGTAGATGAGGATAAGGTGGTACACACAGCCTGTCTAGATCTTGCCAAGGCTTTTGACACCATCCCCCCACTCTGGAATTACAGACAAAGTCACTAAACTAGGTAGAACTCCCTATGTCACAAGATGGGTTGCCAACTAGCTCACTGACTGAACCCACACTGTGAAAGTAGCAGACTCTAAATCCAACTTCAGACCAGTGACAAGTGGAGTACCACAGGGTTCAGTCCTAGGTCCTCTCCTGTTTGGTATCTACTTCCCTGAAGTACAAGCTAACACAGAAGGTCTTTGGCTAACAAAGTTCGCAGATGACTGCAAACTAGGAGCCATAATCAAATATCCTAACGATGTGGACATCCTACAAAAGGGCCTCACTGAGACAGATGCCTGGTGTCAAAGCCATGGCCTCAAGCTCAATGCCAAAAAGTGCATTGTCATCCCTTTTGGTAAAAACTCTGTATCCATGAACTACCACATAGGTAGTAGTCTACTTAACACCGAAAGTGTGATAAGAGACCTTGGGACACAGGTGGACAGTAGTCTCTCCTTTGATAATCACATCACCACAGTAGTCAGGAAATCCTTCTATGTGGCACACCTAATCATGGAAGGTTTTTCATCCAGGAAAAAAGAGGTCATTGTTCCCCTCTACTCATCACTCATTAGACCCATTATTGAGTACAACGCCCCTTTTGGTATGTACCTCACAAGACATCTACAACAACTGGAAAGGCCACAGAAATATCTCACAAAGAGGATTACCAGCCTCAAACAGATGCCCTAAGCAGACCGTCTCAAAAAACTCCAGCTTTACTCTGTCGCATATCGCCTACTCAGAGGTGATCTCTGCCTAACATACAAAGCTATGTCAAACCCAGAGCTGTTGGACATGCTCCACGTAAAGAAATCCCAATCCCTCCGAGCTACATGCTCTAGGGACCTAAACCTTGTCAGCACAATAAACAGAACATGTTGGAGGGATAGATTCCTGTCTCAGAGACTTCCCATACTCTGGAACAAACTGCCTATCTATATCAAACAAAGCTCCTCATTAGCACTCTTCAAGAAAAACCTTGATGATTGGATGGGAGATAGGAAATTCACCCCGGGGATCACTTCTGTGGTTCTGCTTGACAGGGGCTAGGCTTATATAGGCCCTAGGGCCAATAGTCTAGTACCTACCTATGAACCTATGATAGGGTTCAGTAATACACCTGTAATTATGCAGGACATATATGTAATACAGACTGTGTTGCCCATAGTACTACCACATAACAACACCAACAACAAGCTTGCTTTGTATTCATGTGTAACCTACAAGACAAGTGATGTACTATAACAAATCTGTCAGTCATATATGGAAGTTACTATGCAGAAAGATATTGTATTATATTATCCTACTTGTCCATCTTTCCTCCATAACCAGAGGCCCTAGATATGGCCAACTCTGGAATATATTTTGAAATATAAGAAATTGGTTCCTAAAGGTTTAAATAATGAATTGAATTGGAAGTTTTTGCTTTAACAAGATAATTGATTTTTATTGTTTAATTAATTAATTGAATGTAATTAATAATAGAATATAAAAGAGAGGGGTTTTGTAGCTCTTTTATTCCTTGAAAATGGTAATACCGAGGAGCTAGAATAAACTGCATTTGTTTTACTACGTGGTCTCTTTTATTGGAAGTAAGCAGCTGAATATATTTCCATTTGGATCCTAGTTGTTGCATTGAACTATTTCTGGAGGGAGTGATGATTGTGACATGGCTGGGGAAAGTTGTCAGCATAAGCCTAGACAGTCTGCAATCCATGGCCCTCTTTTTGACCTATCCTGCATTTCTCTTTCCTATAACACTGCTCTATTATAAAATCATGGCTGCTGACTTCAATAATATCTGCATTAGCTCAGCCTAGCACCTCAGCTACTCATTCTGGTTCCCTCCACAGCTATAAGGAGGGCCCCATCTCTCACAAGGCTGTAGAAGTACTTCAGTCTCTTTGAGGTGAAGTTAAGCTTCCTTTTCCTTCCTACCACTGTAACATAAATTTATAGAAAAAATAAAATAGACAGATGCATGTCATATTACACACTACAGCACAAGTGCTAACAGTGGCTATATTATTACATAGTTGATCAAGGGCATATTATATGATATAATAGGCAAATTGTGACCCACACTACAGACCCCTTTTGATAAAAGCATACATACATACATACATACGGCCTGCTATGTTGCAGGAAATATGAGGCACAGTTGGTAACTCTTTTGCAGTACACAGATATACTTGAAAATAAAAATGACTTGCACCATTCAGAGTAAAGAGACAACACAAGCATAATTCACATCTTCTTCCTACTAATTTTACTTTTCCTACTGATTTTCTTGCAGCCTTAAACATTTTCTTGCAGCCTTAAACATTGAGAGAGATTTATAAGTTACCACAAAGTGTAAACTACATGTACACTTCATGTAATCTTTTTGAGGGACTAGAAAGCACAAAAAAATGCAGGAATGTTCTCGAATGCATGCAGGTGTTAATGAATACACACACACACACACACACGCACACACGCACACGCGCACATGCACACACACACACACACACACACACACACCTGTTCCATTGTTTGCACTTACTGTTGCAGTGATCCTGGATAGCCAGCAGTCTTCCACTCTGCTCTGTTTGCAATCTCCCATTGTCCTGCTCCACTCTACTTGCTTAAACTTCCTGTGGTGTTGGCTGGTTTACACATAATGTTAGGATGTTAGATTACCCTAGAGGTTTCTGGGGCAGGGGCTTGCTTAAATTCTCCTGCAAGGTCCTAAAGCCTGCAAGTTTTAGCAGACTTCAGATTTTGAATTTACAGATGATTTTATTTTTTTATCGGCTCTCCCAAGCCAACATAGGACCCTCCTGAACCAACACGCATCCTAGACAACTCCTTAGGTTGCCTAGTGCTGAATCCGGCTCTGCTCATATAGCAAATACATCCTTTTTGTTAAACATGTTCATAGTGTTCTTAAAATAAAAAAAGTATTTCCTAGTTGATATCTTACATAATTACTCACATGCTTCATTTCTATAATTAATCTTGTCTTCCACCTTTTAACATGTCATAATTTAAGCATATTAGCCACCACCCAATACACCTCAAAATCCCTTTTGCCTTCCCAAAGCTACCTAAAGAAATTACCTAAAAATCCAAAATTCCCATCCAAGGCTTATAGTGACATTATACAAAGCACTAAGTTTATTTTCTATATAACTTCAATATGTCTGAACTTTGGGCAGCACCAAACGTGAAGATTATCTGCATCATTCTGGCCATGTCTCTAACAATTACTGTTACTTGATATGCCCATTTTCTATTGCCTTTTGGGGGTTAAATACCATGGAAACAGAAGTCTCATTTGCTAGTCATAATACTTGGGTCACTGTTTCAACTAACCCATGGATCCCCATACCCAATTCCATTGTTCTTTCCAAAAGCTTACTGCTTCCTGTTGCTTCCATCTAGCACAAACAAGCTTTCTACTCATCTCAGCTACCTTTACTCACATAGCTTTATAAATTAGACCTACTCCACCTTTGTACACCTTCTTCCATTCTTCCCAAGGGGAACACTACCACCCTTTCTCTGCAACTGAATATATTGCTCTTCTAGCGGCTAATCTGATGGAGAGTAAGCCACTCTCTGATAGACCGATAATATTCCCTCAAAAGTGCTCCAGTCCCCTGCACCTCCACTTCATTATCAAAACCAAACAACTGCATCCATGTTTTAATTCTTTTAGTTCCCAGCAGCTCATTATCTTAGCCGGTATTCTCTTAATTACCTAGTACCATCAAATGGACCAACCGTCCCACATCCCCAGCTGGCATGCCACCAAATGAATCAACCAGCCCATGTCCCCTACTGGCATTACCACATTGTGTGCTATCAGCTTCCAGCCTTACCAAATTTCTATAAGGACGTCCCTATACCCACACAATGTTAGCTGATCCAGCTCTTCTGTTTCCTGAGTGTATTCCTCAAAGAATTAAATAAGGTTACTCATTGGGAAGGTAAGGGCATACCTCATCAAGTGGAGAATTCCTAAGCAACCATAACAATGTGGTGAGTATGTTATGGTAAATTTATCTATCTACTTTTTCTAAAACTCCATCATCAATAGATTTCTGTGCCAATGCCAGGAACTGATGAGAGAGAGATCTGTAAGGAAATATTCCTCAACAAATACATTATGTGTGGGAGAATCATAACTAGAATAGAATTAATTTTCCCTAAAATAGTATGAAAATGATCCACTCTTGGTAATAAATTTTTGAATTTAATTAACATTTCTTTGCAAATTCACTTTGATTGCATCCAGTAATGAACATATCGGTGTTAGATCCAAATATTTCGTTTTCCTCAACAACAGTGTAGAACGTCCCTCCAATTATGTTACTTTTTTATTCCCCAGTAACTTTTTTATTCCCCAGTAACACAGCTGACGTCAAAGGATCACAACACAGTCATCACCTCACTAAATAAAAAAATTCCAACACCCCACTAAATACTGATTTCAGATGTGAAGATAATAGCAAACAATCATCGACAAACATGAAAAAGACACTCTTAGACTTATCAATATTTGTTACACTCTAAAGGCTAATTCTTCCATACACAGTATAAACAAGGATGGTGACAATGGGCATCCCTGTCACATGCCCCTTCTTATCATTCCCACTCTAGATAATCCACCATTAACCAACACCCAAAAGTTAGGAGAGGAATATAGTCTTTGAATTCACTCAGTAAACTGATTACCACACTCCCTGGGCTGGAGAACATGAAAAAGAACCCCTACTCCACCAAATCAAAATCTTTCTTAATGTCAAATAATACTAAACCAACTGACAAGCCTTACTTCCTATATTTGTGCAGGAAGGCCTGCACTTCCCATCAATTACTAGTGATCTCCCTCCCCTTCACAAACCCTTTTTGTCCTTTGCAGATGATTCGTAGTAAAATGGCCTCCAATCTGGCCTCTAACATTTTTGCAAAGATCTTCTGATCCACACTTATGAAAGATATTGGTCTAAAATTCTTGCAACCTGGGATCCCATGCACAATTTTAGAAAGAGTTGTAATAGTAGCCTGATTCCAATCAGCACTTACGTGCTCATTGAAGTCTAGAAAACTAAACATCTTAGTATGTACAAAAAGAAATTCCTCCCATTCCGAGTTATAGAACTTGGCTGGGAAACCATGTATACCTGCAGCTTTGTGAGGTTTCAGTCTAATAATAACAGTTCATACTTCCTGTGAGGAAAAGGGGAAGTTAAGCATAATCATTAGCTGCCTGATAAGACCAGACATTTACACGATAAGACCAGACATCTTCATAACAATTAACTTGTGAACTATAAAGAGAGGTATAATACTCATTGAAACTTTCCAGAAGTGCCCCATCACCTCTAACTCCTCATTGTCATTTATTACCACTGAAATTAATTATTTACTAACAATTTGTACCATGAAATCCATTCAGGGTCCTCTTCCTTGTGCAACCACCAGAAGTGGCCTTTCCTTGATAACTCTGCCTCTGTTTTCCAGACCTCAAGTTGTTTAATTTCTAATTATAACATTGCTCTTCAATTTAATAACAACTCCATTTTCTCTTCAGTTGATTGCAGTTGAATCTCAGTCAACATCAGTGTCTTTCCCCTTATAAAATCCTCACTCTTCCTCCTCTTCATACCATCCTCATCCATCATATCTGCTTATATTGCTGCCTTATGACCCTCTCACCATGCTTCAGTCATGATAATATCCTCCGCAACATTACAAGAAATGATGTTTGCTATAATCTCCCTCAATATCCTGTTAACCATATCAGAAGTCTACTTAAAATATGCTCATCTCCAATATCTAAAGTTAACCACCTCATATGCCATGGCTACAAATAAAGCTACTGGGGCTTAGTCAGACAAACTGATATCCAGTACATAAACAACTTGTATTTTGCAGGTTTGTTGCTAAATAACAATCTAATCTACTACCTTGTTTGACCAAATTCCTAGAAAATGTTGGGGTCCTCACAGCTGGATAGAAAGTTCTCCAAATGTCCAACCAACCAACCCTACTCATCCATACTTGTATATATTCCCAACATTTAATGTGGTACTCCTTTTGTTTATATAACATATCCATATGAGCATTGAATACTAAGTTAAAATTTCCCATTGGCATACTACAGTTTGTGGACTCCACTAAACCCTGACAGATTTTCAGAGATTTCTGAAAGAAATCCAAGTTTGCCTTCACTGGGTGCAGAAATATTGCCTTATAACTATCTTTCCTTATTAATAATACCATTCCAAACCACCAATCTACCCACTTCACTTCTCCTCACATGCAAAGTCTCAATTTTCAGAGATGTGTGAAGCATATGATCCACCACAATCATTGAATACTGCTTTGATCGAAATTTATGTGTTGCCTTTACTTTAAGCTTAGTCTCCTGCAGACAAGCAATCTAACCATTTCCCTTTTTAACCTCTGCATTTTTCTAGCACATATAATAGGGTGCGAACTTTCCACAATGTTCCAAGTTGACAATTTGAGTTTCTCATCATATGGTCATAGGACATAAATTACTAGTCTTCAGTTCTATTCCTAACCTACTTTAATTCATTGCAACTTGAAAACTCAAAATAATAACAATAAAAACAAAATACAAAACCAGTAATAATTACAAAGAGAGTCTCTGAGCTAGAGACCTCTCTACCTTTGGGTACAAAAAATGTACTTATGTCCAGATGAAATGCCCTGACAGCTGTCATCAATATTAATGGACATAAATTGATACAGATAATATCTAGTGTCTCCTCCAACTTCAGCTATTTTCATGAATTTCCTCTTCTCAGCAATAGAGACATGTACACAAATGTATATAAAGAAATGCATGTAAACAACTGCCTTGTGTGAACTACAGTAAACCACACAACACAACATTGCAATGGTAACACTCACTTTCCTCCACCGTCTCTCAACAGTTTCATTGATCCATCTTATGGGAAAAGGTCATAAGTAGAAAACAATTACTTACCTATATATTTGTTAACCTCTTAAGTTCAAATATCAAGGGAGGGACCCATCACCAACATCAGTAAGGGAAAAAAATCATTCACTTTTCACCTTATTAAATATACTGTATGAATATGCTGTTCAGCATCTAAGAATACTCAAAGAAAAAGAAAAAAATGTTAATATATAACAGAGACAAAAATATATAATATGTCATAAATACATCACTAGCAACAAAAAGAGTTTATGGTTATATTGGATAAGAACCTGCAATCATACCCTCATATCTTCATCTATTAACCAGACATATTCAGCAAACATTTGCTCCTGTAAGATTCCCACCCAAACAAAGGCCTACAACTGGCATATACAGATTCTAACAATGCAGTCTACCAATATATTTTGTACTAAATGTTCATATTGTTGGACTTTTTATCTAACTTATCCAGACCGCGTACTGTCCAACAGTTCTCATCCACTGAGTCTGACATGCCAGACTCCGCTTGCACTTTTTGGTTACTCGACACACTAGTTACAATTCCCATAACTTTCTCTTACGTTCATGACAATTACCTCTTTCCAAAGGCTTTGCAGCATTGCTTTGTACTGGAGTTAGCACTGATTCTTCCACAAACAGTCTTTATCTTTTTATCCCAAGGAGTACACCCACTAGAATACACATTTCCACCTTTTTCCTCATTTCTGGAAGGCCGTTTCAAACTACCTTGCTCCATGTCCAAGAGAGTAGCCATCTTGGCCATTTCAGTTTTACATGAGCTGGTGATTTAGCTGGCTAGTACATGCATCATCTCTTGCTCCTATTTGATACAATATCTTTGCTAAAATTTAGCAAAGAGCTAAACTCGTTCCTTGATGCATTTTCTAAAACACAAACAGTGACTGTCTGTTACTTAATCAGCCACAATCAAATCATTTCTGATACTCATTGCAGGAACTGATAGGCACATCCTGTACAGTGCTGATTGTAGCCCCTAACATTTTATGCCCACAGTATGTGTCCACTTCACCCTGTCCTTGCTACAGCTCTAGATAACAGGGACTGTGATGAACACGAATCCAAACTAATGTTGTTCAAACTACTCTTGCCAGTTCCTTTATCAGTGGTACAACTGCTTGTAAAGATTACAAGCTGTAATAACCTACGCTTGATGCTGGACAAAAGAAGCCTATATTGATAAGCCTTGCATCAAGTAAATGGACAGTGGAAAACCCTGAAATGGGAGGGGAAACAGAGCAAAAATAATAACTTGCCAAAGGCTATGTAGCTGCATTGGAAATGCAGATTGTCTATGTATTAACCTCTGATGTGCTGGGAATGATGAGCTGATGAGCTGGGAATTTCTGGTTAAAGGCTTATAGTGCCTGCATATTTGAACTGCTTCTTACTGAAATTGGTGCACCTTGTTTGCTGTAGCATAGACTAGATCCAGGCCTGCTGAATCTAGCTTTGTTTGTATAACTTGAGCACTAATCCGGGCATTCTTTAAAGTATTCAATTGTATTTATTACTGCTTGGTAGTAACTTGATTAAAGTGTAGCTATCATTCTAAGTCTTTTGGATTAAGCACTTGGGCTTCAGACCAGTTGTTTTACATGAGGAAGGTTTGTGGCCTGCACTGTGGTGGCAGGACAGGTAGCTTACATCATTCTAAGTTGGGAACTGCTGGTTGAGGGTTCAATGTCTGTTATTCTAAAAGTGTATTAGTTCTGGTTTAAGCACTTGGGCTTCAGGCCAATTATTTTACATTAACAAGGTTTGTGGTCTGCACTCTTGTGGGAGGAGAGGCTGGACTCTGCCCTTTTGAGCTGGGAATTTCTGGTTAAAGGCTTGTAGTGCCTGCATATTTGAACTGTTTCTTACTGAAATTGGTACACCTTGTTTGCTGTAGCACAGACTAGATCCAGGCCTGCTGAATCTAGCTTTGTTTGTATGCTTGTTGTTTGTTTGCTTGTTATTTCCCTGAAATGCTAATTCCACCTAAAACGCGGCTTTTCAGCGCTTCTGTGGATCCCTAGTGATATCTGCTTTGCTTACTGTACTTATTTCCTTGTTTCACTTGAAAGAAAGTTACTGTTTGTTGTTTTTGCATTTAAGTTACCTGTAACACATTGCATTTAAGTTACCTGGCACTTGCTTACTAAAGCAATTATATAAGTCAGCACTAAAAAATGAAAAGCACTACACCCTCACAAACTCCCCTTGAGTACCTTGTTCCCCACTGGTCCTTTTTTTTCAATTATAAAGGAATTCCCAATACTATTCTAGCATGTCCAAAGGTCAGTTGTCAATCTCCTCTCCGGTCCAGCTGGTGAATCTGGGAATCTTGAGGCAATGTTACAACTGCCTCATGTACACAGACAACCCTCTCCTCCTCCCAACAAATTCCAACACATGTGAGAAATGCAACCATATAACCAAACTGGAGGCTAAGCTCTCTCAACTCAGCAATGGCATAACCAGTCAGGAGGAGAAGGAAACCACACTCTCTACAATTCCAGTCTCACATAGACCTACCACGACAGCAAACCAAACACATAAACACACAAAAACATACTCAGAGGCTCTAAATAAAAATCTGCCTAAGCAGCAGAGACCTCCAAAGCAGACACCCAAGCAACCGCTACCCCAAAACAAAACACGTGCAACACATAGCTCACAAAGCCAGTGTGCCGAACAGTCACAGCCCTTAAGGCTAAACAACACACCTGATACACTTGTAATAGGTGACTCTATCGTCAGGCACACTGACGTCCCGCTCACCAGGCTGAACAAGGAGAAGGTCACGGTGAGCTGCCTGTCGGGCGCTAGGATCCGCCACATAACACAAGCACTCAGGTCACTCCAAGGCAAGTACAAATATGACTCAGTCATTGTCCATGCTGGTGTGAATGACCTGAGACGTACCTCCCTGGACTACATGAAAAGAGACATAGAGGAGCTCTCTGAGCATGTAGCCCAGGCCAGTATGACCCTGACCTTGAGTAGCATCTTACCCTCACCAAGAATGATGCCACAATATGAAGACAAGATGATCAATTTCAACAATTGGCTTAAGTACTGGTGTCATTCAAAGGGGATCCATTGCCTGTCAGCCTGGGATGACATGCTCAACAAGCCACGATGCTTCACTAGGGACGGCTTGCACCTGTCACCTCTGGGCTTTCAGGTATTGGCAAAGGCTCTTGCTACCCCCATAGTGCCTTTTTTAGGCAAGGCTCAAAAGACAAACCCACCTCCATAGGTATCACAAGGGATAAGAAACTAAGAGTAATGCTACTCAACGCCAGAATTCTAAACCTCAAGATGCATGCATTTGAAACTCTCCTTAGCATGGAGAACATTGATATCTGTGCAGTAACAGAAACCTGGTTCAAGGCTCCTGGGAGCACCCCAGCACTACCAGGTTATACCTCATACCATGCTTTTCAGCCCCAAAACTTGGACCGAACCACAAAAGGAGGGAGGGGTATCAATATTCGTCAAAGATACCCACACCTACAGGTTGGTAGCATAGCACGAAGCATCAGAGACTATCCATGTGCAACTAACAGTGAGTAAAACTGGCTTCCAGTTTATAGCCTGCTACAGACCACCCTCCCAAACCCAGGAACCCCACTCTGCCTTCCTGAGAACACTGGAAAATATGAAGGTCTCTCCAAACACCATTATATTGGGCGACTTCAACTACCCAAACATAGACTGGGAGCATTACTCTAGCTCCAACACCATAGTCCAAAGGTTCCTACAATTTATAAACTCAAATGCTATGGAACAAATTGTTACCACTCCCACAAGAGGGGAAAACATACTGGACTTGATCATCACCAACATGGGGACTCTATGCTCCAAACCAGAAGTGTATCCCTCACTGGTAAGATCAGACCATAAACTAATCTCACTGGATATTCACATCCTGACCCCACCCCCTGCCCAGAAAACCACAGTGAAAAACTTCTCTAAAGCAAATTTCACACTCCTCAAAACCGAGGTGGAATCCTTCAAAGCCTCCGGGCCTGTGGAAAATATGGCCCAGACCACAGAATCCTTTATAAACGCATTCTATGAACACCTTCAGGAATTCATGGATCATGCAATCCCAAATAAAACCAAGACCCAATCCTCCAAAGGCAGACATCCTGTCTGGTGGACCCCAGCCATAAACAAACTATACAATAGAAGGAGGAAGCTACTACATGATAGAGCAAAATCCAAAAAGGGAAGGCATCTCTGATCAGTATTAGCAAAAAACTACGGGCACTCATAAAATCGTCTAAGGCCAGCTTCGAGAGAAAAATTGCACAGGACACTAAGGATAATCACAAGGCTTTCTTTAGTTATGTTAGGAACCTGGGTGGGAATTCCCAGATATGCTCAGAATTAGTCCAAAATGACAAAAATACACGAATCCACAGACATTGCCAACATCCTAGCTGACAGGTTCAGCGCAAACTTCTCCCCTCCCACCAAAAGGGCAAATATCTATCCCAGCAGAGTGTTGCCCCTGACATCTCAGATGCTCAGGTAAGAGCCGCCTCTCCAAAGCAAAAAACACAGCATCAATGGGACCAGACGGTGTCCTGGGCTGCGTCCTACATGAACTCCAAGAAGAGCTAAACCCAGACATAAAACTACTGTTCAATTTCAGCCTTACTACAGGATATGTACCCAAAGAGTGGCGTACAGCAACAGTGGTCCCTCTCCACAAAGGTGGTGCCTCAATGGATCCTGGAAACTATCGCCCCATAAGCCTGACTAGCTTGGTCTACAAAGCTATGGAAAGGATCATCATGGACCTCATAAATAAAGATATTGGGGACCTACAGACACTGGATCCTACCCAGTTCGGCTTTGTAAAGGGCAGATCCTGCCTCTTAAACCTGGTCGATTTCTTTGAAACAATCACCAAGGCCGTTGACGAGGGGAAGGTGGTCCACACAGCCTACCTGGACCTCGCAAAAGCCTTCGATATAATACCCCACTCAGGCATTATAGAGAAGCTCACCAGCTTAAATATAAACCCCTATGTCACTAGATGGGTAGCAAACTGGCTCAAGGACAGAACCCACATGGTTAGAATTGCTGGAGCCATGTCAGACTCCAAACCAGTTACAAGTAGCGTCCCACAAGGCTCAGTCCTGGGACCTCTCTTTTTCGGTATATATTTCTTGGAGGTACAGGCCAACACGGAAGGACTGTGGCAGACCAAGTTCACAGATGACTGCAAACTGGGCGCCATAACTGACTCTGCAGCTGACACAAGTATCCTCCAACAGGGCCTCATAGAAACAGACAAGTGGTGCCAGAGCCATGGCCTCAAGCTGAATGCCAAAAAGTGTATAGTCATCCCCTTTGGCAAAAACAAAGTGCCCACAAATTACCACATAGGTGGTAATCCATTAAGTACAGAAGAAGTAATTAGGGACCTGGGGACCCAAGTTGATAGCAATCTCTCATTTGACAACCACGTGGCCAAAGTGGTTAGAAAAACATTTTATATAGCCCACCTAATCATGAAGGGATTCACACCTAGATCAGGGGAGGTCATCATGCATCTTTACTCATCCCTCATCAGGCCCATAATTGAGTACAATGTCCCTTTTGGGATGTACCTTACCAGACACCTGCAGCAACTGGAAAGACCCCAAATGTACCTCACCAAGAGAATCAAAGGGCTCAAACAGGTGCCATATGCTGCCCGGTTAAAGAAACTCCAGCTCTGCTCAGTGGCATAATGCCTGCTCAGAGGCGATCTGTGCCTGACGTATAAAGCCATGTCCAACCCGGAATTAATGGACATGCTGCACCTCAAAAAATCCAAATCCCATCAAGCTACACGCTCAAGAGACTTGAACCTCAGCACTGAAATAAATAGGACATGCTGGAGGGACAGATTCATAACCCAGAGGCTCCCTTCACTCTGGAATAAAATCCCAGTCCAGGTTAGGCAGAGTCCCTCATTGACTCTCTTCAAGAGGAATCTTGATGAGTGGATGGGAGATTGTATGTTTACCCCGGGTATCACTTCTGTGTCACTGTTAGACAGAGGCACAGTATACTAACCTTGAAAAAGGGCATAGCAAAATAAATTTAAAATGGGTGGTGAAAGCCAAACACACTCTGGCTAGGCTTATAAATGCCCTAGGGCAGATAGCCTAGTATGAACCTATGAACCTATGTCATTAGGTCCAACCTGTGGAAAGACTAGAGGCAGGATGGCAGTAGCTGTCTAATATCCAGTGCACACCAAGCCCATGATGAGAAAGCAAATGACTCTGATGGCTGAAGGGGAAACCAAAAATGATATTAAATGCAGAAGAACATCAGCAATGGTGAGATGGATGTAGGTCTAGGGGAAAATGAAACCTCATGGACTGCAATGAAGCAGAGCATGTCACCAAAAGTGTGTCATCCCAGGAGCAGAACACCAGTATCAGGGAAGGCATAGGTGCCTATAAGCCATTGTAAAGCTTTCAAAAGAAAAATGCCAAAGCCCAGCAACAACATGCTTGTAATTTACAAGGGGGACAACTTGCATGCTGAGGAATCCAAAAAAATGCCAAGGGTGAGGACTGTACTGCCTTAAGGGTGGGTCCTAATAAATGTGAAAAACACACCAAGAACCAGTTAAATGGCTTGCCATGATCTCCATAACCACTCATCTTTCCTTAAACAAAGTCCCTGTGCCATTTACCGTTTCAGATTTCAGTTTGATCTGAAAACAGAAAGATGAAGATGAAGGGTCCTTGGTGTCCTGGCTCTTGCCCGGTCTGGACCCCTATTATGGACTCCTTAACAGTAAGGTGTTTCGTGTTTGCAAAGTTTAACTGCATCTTATTCCACTGAAGAAGTGGTAATAAGTGCACAAAATGAATTAGGGTATAGCCATCTGAAGGGAGATTTGCTTATCACATGGGCACACCTGAAGTGACAGCCTAAAAGAAATATGAATATTAATAAAAAGACCTATGTTACACATGAATTGGACAAGAATCCTGACAAATCTTGAAACATGTTTATTGTAATTCTGCATGTATGGGAAAAGACTGGAGTGAACAAGAAGGAGAACATTACATTTCTCAGATGGACTCTCTGGAGCTAAAGCTTTCCTTCAACATCATCCTTATTTAAGATCCTTCTTTTCAGTTTCACTCCCTCTTCTCTGCCATTTTCTGATTCAATGAAATATACAACTTATTCATTAATGTTATGAAAAGCCTCAATACTTTGTACTACTGTTGTTTTTGAGTATATAAAATTTAGGACCCTACTGAAAACAAAATATTGGATTCCAGGTAGGTAGCCAAAAGTAAGTAAAGTGATGTGCTAGTAGAGGCTTCTGACAGGAAATGAATAATAGAGGGGAAAACACAGTCAGTTTGTGAATATACTCAGTCTGTAATACTATAACTTATTTATCCAGCAACCAATTACACCTTGAAAAACAGATGAAACACTCCTGTAAACACTGTACATATGAAAGAAACATGATACTGCAGTTTTACTTCATGATTCAGTCAGACTTCTCTGAAATGAACAGTACTCTCATCACCTCCCACCTAGCCAGAGTGATAAACAAACTGATTCACAGAGAATATGCACAATTGTGTTCATACTTCACATTTCAAAATAATATGGAAGACACCAATTTCAGCCCTCCTACCACCACAAATGCAGTGACATAATATATACATATAACTAGTTCATTAGAAAATACACCATGAGGAGTACACAGTTGAGACCGTACCTCATTTCGTGGCACATTTTCCTTTTAACCCACAGAAGCTTTATTTTTAGAAAAGTTACTAAAATATAAAAGACAAATGCACCATCAAATGAGATAAGCTGTCAACTATCTATTGCTTTTTCAGTACATTTTCAAATGAGCAAAATAGTGTAGTAAGAGGTATCTAATTAGCTGCGAAAGAAAGTTACCTCTCACTCTGAACAGCTACTTTTTACAAACAGGCTGTGATCAAATTCTCTTGACTTAGCTGCACTGTCAGACTGGAGCTACTAAATTAACAATCCCTGCTTATTTCATATGACACATTTCTCTCTCCTCAGGATTCAGCAAGCTCTGCACAGTATGCAGGAATAGTGCAAGAGCTGCTGCATGCAATATGGCCGACGAGCGATCCAGGAATGAGCTCCTGGGATGTGCATGAGCACTCCTACACTATTCCTGCACGGACACAGCTCTTGTATGCTAATTACTCCATTTGCAGGTGAAAAACATGCAAATGAGGTGAATTAGCGATCCAGGAAGCAGGTAGGCATCTGTGCAAGAACAGTGTAACCTGCAGAAATGTATTCGGCTACTAACCAAATACATTTCTGCAAAATACAAAACGGAGGCATGACAGGTCCAAAGAAAGCATGTATTCAATGTCGTAGGCATGCAAATGGCCAAATATATGGCCGTTGACATGGTAAATAGTTGCAAAATTATAAAAAATAACTTATTTTTTTGGCCGATTTCGTCCGTTTAAGCGTAGGGCAGTGGTGCGCAAACGGGATCGGCCCGAAAATAAGAAAAAAAGTTGGAAATAAGCTTTTAAACCAAAATAAGCATTCTGCCATAATAGTCAATGGCATGCATAAGACAATACCATTGAATAGTGGTTGCTTAGGGGGAAGGCTGAGTGTCAGTTTTGTAACCATGCATTAGCAGTCAGTTTTATGCAAATGAGGGGATTGATACTGAATCACAAATTTCCCCTCACTGTTAGCTTGCACCCAACTGTGTAGGTGCAGCAACATCATGGTATAAGCATGAGGCAGATGACCTCATAAGGGGGAGTGTCATGCATGCTGTAAGCTTATTGGAGCTCTGTGGCCCGTGTTTGCCCTTAGCTAAGCACAGCTAAGGAAGGGGGGGTGTCTGAGAATGCCTAGCAGTGTTTACATTGCCTAAATGGGTGTGCGCACTGCGCACCAGGTTTTAAAAAAAAAAAAAAAAAAAAACAGGAAATAACAGCTCTGTTCACATATGAGCACTGAGGATGTGCAGCGCGGCACGGGGCTTAAACGGGAAGGCAATGGGAAGGGAAAACAGCAGTAGGAAGGCAATCAAGGAGAACTAGTAGAGGTGGTGGGTGAAATGTATCAGAATCAGCCAATTACACAGGCAGCAGCACAGCCCAGCCTAGCACACTACTATAAACTATGTAAACACCTTTCACTCTGTTTTTTCCCACAAACTCTACACCACTGGTGTACACAGACAGGGAAATTTTACCTGGCAAAGTAACAAAATGATAGGGGCTGCCATTGCTCTCATACATCAATATGTAAAGAGGCTGAGGGTGATGAAGATAAGAATGCTGTCGACCAGCCCAGAGTAAGGAGAAGGAGAAGAGTATATAGACCCAGGTTGAACTACCAGGTGCTACATGAGCTGGAGATAGTGGAGCGCTATAGGGTGGACAGGGACATCCTACAGCAAATTGTTGAGCTATGCCGGCCATGCCTCACACACAGAACTAACAGAGGGGAACCCATCCCAGTGGATACCAAGGTATGTGTAGGCTTACGAATACTAGCCACAGGTACCTTCCAAAGGCCAACTGGGGATATCATGGAGATCTCACAGGCATCGGCATTCAGGGTACTCCACCATATTTCCTCAACACCCATGAGGTATTGACCAGCAATATGCATCTCTTCCACCAAATAGCAGAATACCTGGAGGTAGTGGACGCTGTAAACTGCATGCACATTAACATCAAAGCACCACCCGGTGAGCGGGGTAGGCTCTACATAAACTGAAAGGGCTTCCCCTCCATTAACTGCCAGGTCATGTGCAATGCCCAGGGCATTATAATGAATGTGTGTGCTGGCAGCCCTGGAAGCTATCACGACTCCCACATCTGGGATATGCCACAGGTGTACCAGAGATTTGCCAGTGGGGACATCCCATATGGCCACCTAGTGGGGGATGCTGGTTGCGCACCAGAGCCGTGGCTGATGACACCCATCAGAAATGCACACACACCCGAACAAGAACTCCATAATGAGGCACATGCACAAACCAGAATCATAATAAAGAATGTGTTTGGGCTGCTCAAGTCACGGTTTTGGTGCCTGGACATATCCGGTGGAGCCTTGCAGTACTCTCCAGCTACATGTGCAGAAATTTTCATTGTATGTGCCATACTACACAATATGGTCCTGCAGAAACAGTTGCAGCAGGAACAGCACAGGGCAGGGCCACACAGCCCCCCACCATTGCCAAGGCCAGCACAGGCACAGTGTGACTCGGAGGAACAACCTGAACCTGCCCATGTAGATAGAAGGAGGCATGCCCAGTATGCCCAGGCTGTGGCAAAGAGGCAATGCATAGCACATACGCTGACACAGTAGAAACCCAGAGAATGACACCTCTCTCTGACTCGCACATACAGTGAATGGGGTGCCAAACATGACACTACCTGTGCTTTACCATGTAGAGGGAGTGTACTATGTGCATCTGACACAGTCAGCCCTTCAGCACCATCCTCAATACTGGCACAGCCACAAGGTAAGTCAGTCTTCCTATCAGTTGCTGAATGGAGTAGTATGTTCTGCTAGTTGTATCCATGGTATGGATGTGAGCATGCAAGGGAATCGGGTGGCTGAATGGGATGGCAGCAGATAGTGGACACCTATATGGGCAGCATTCAACAAAGTAGGGAGTACTAGACAAGGTGACAAATCCCACAGCAGTACATGTGGTGGCCCAAATGTGTGTCCATAGGACACACACATGCATGTTAGTGAGGCTCACATACCCAACAACAGCCTCAGCCAGCAGGACAGGTCTAGATGACCATAAAGAAAGGCTGTGCTAAGGCATCCAATTAATGGCAATGGAGAACAGCCCCCCTCCAGACCTCCAAAGACAGACTACAACAGGTCAGGCAGTTGTATGTTAATTCTTAAGGGTAAGAAGTCTGAAACTAAAATGTAGGTCAATAAAACCTAAGATCTGTACTCTACTTATAGTCTGCATGATAGGTCAGAATACAAAATGAAATGGAAGCCAACAGAGTACCTGAAATACCAGTACAGTCATAGCAGATGTTTACAGTTCTCAGGTGTGCCTCCCCCCACAATCCTATGTAGCAATGCATTAACATGTACATGTGGGTTTAATAACAGTGGAGCACAGATTACCTGAGCTGGCCCAATTTACAGGATAGATTGTTGCATGTGTACAATATGCAGGGCTCTGTGTATTAGGTTGTTGTGTGTTGTATATTGTATGGAAGTGGTCAGCATGTAGGCATGGAGGGTTGTGTCCCGGTGGCCTATGGCCAGTACTGTTGATGACAGGGCCATGTTCTGACAACTGCAGTACCAACCACAATGCATCCCAGCAAGACCCAATTCAGCAGTCATCCATACTCATTGTTCAGATGTCAATATCTGTCACCATCTGAAAGATGGACATGCCATGAATGTGGGCCCAGTCATACACACAGTACACAGGTGGAAGTACTCCAGACAGAGTGCATAAAATGTAACTGTCAACTGCACACACCTTTGGAATTGTACATACAGATTAGCAGCACATTAGTTGTCCATTTAGTATTGAATACTGATGTAGTCTGGCCAATCACTGGCAGATCACAAAAGGCATAGTTATGAAGTAATGAGAGACTGCCTATGTCCCCGCATAAGGCAGCATAAGGGGAATGTCCCAGGTATATCTGTGAATCAGCTGCAAGTAGCTTCCATATCACACATGCACTCAGCTCACCCCACCATCAGCCACAGGTTTATCACAGGTCATATCCCTGCTGTTGGGAATGAGTACAGTATGATCCCCACTTCTGTATGGGAATACCCACAGAATGCAGCATGCTGAAGAGGTGTCCCATGCAGGTGTGTCCCTAGCTGTAAGCAGCACCCTGCCAGCATCCAGAACAATGGATTAATATGGACAGAAACTACTGCCATTAACACCTTGCACACTTACCCTGTCACCCCAGGGGAATCCAGTGGCTCCCAGCCTGGGACTGTAGAAGTGACAGAATACACTGGCCAGCTACAGATGGCCTGCATCACTACTAAATGCCCTACAGTCCTTTGTCAAATGTCTGTGCCTCAACTGTAATGCCAATGTATGTTATCTCATGGGATCCCAACAAACAACATAACACAGTCCACAGAACACAAATGCAAGGCCATGTCGACAAATCCAAGTGGCATGCCCACCATGTCCTACTGCATGAACTGTGGACCAATCCCTAAATATCACTGGGATGAAGGGACAACTATGGGGGTACTTCTCAGATATCACTCGCATAATGTTAGTCAGAGGATAGAATAACAGATTGGGGGGGGGTGTAGAAGCATGGACGCCATGAAGTGTGTGAAGTCTGAAACTCTGATGTGTGCCCATACTATCCCTGCCTGCAAACCCAGTAATGGATGGCTACAAACCCGCTCGTAAACCGCAATTTGAAGGGGAACTGACCAGATATATGAGCCCTGCCTCTGGGTAACCTGGGCGAATCTGTACAGCTGAGAGGTGTGGCCACAACAGGATAGGGCCATTCTGGTATGTCGATAGATGTACAAACAGGAGATCCTCAGCCACCACAGTACCAAGGTGCTGGACCATTTACACAGACCCATTAGCAAGTGTCTGTAGCTACCCCTCCAGAATGGCATGAGTGTGCAAGAATATGTAGGCTGCAGGCCACAATGCTGGGCATAGCTTCATTCATCTTGTATTTCCCAGGAAATAACTGTGAGTAAATAAGTATATCTGTAATTAGTTGATGACATAATACATCACAGTGTAAAACAGTGCATATGTCTGAATATCTCTGCTAACACCAACCATGTAACACAAGCAGCACAGACACAATAGTACAGTATCCCACTATCTTTCGCCCATTGTGACTCCATATTGTCAACCTATCTACAGATATCATGCAAAAACAGGTTGCTAGCTGTAGGTGTAGAACACAAACTCCTGCACTGGAATACACCCTACTTGGAATGGATTCACACACTCAATACAGAAGGTCATACTGGGCATGCTCCTACACTTAGAGAAATGAAGCCCATGTCTGGCAACAAAATACAGAAGGTCATACTGGGCATGCTCCAACACTTAGAGAAATGAAGCCCATGTTTGACAACAACAGTGGACTATACATATCTGTCAGTCATAGATGTCTGTGCACACACACCACATTGCACACCATTCATGCTTTGCACACACATTGAATAGGAATACTCACACATATCCAAGGCCAACACACTATAATAGGTCAAACATACACACACAGAGATGTGGGGAAGAGAGAGGCAGACATTGACAAAGAGATTGCCATCATGAGGCCTGTCCTACCCACCACACATTTCATTGGTCAATATCACATAATGTGTCAATGTCAATCACTGTAGACATTTGCTTTTGGTAGCCCTCAGTCCTATAGTGTCTGTGGTGGTCTGTGATAAATGTGTAATGTGATAATACAAATCAGTATTAATCTAGCATTTGTATACCCAGTCCTGTCAAATGTAAAGTTGTGTGTGACTGAGTGTTGTGTGAGTGTTTCCAGAGGAATGGTTTATGGCCCATTCACACCCACTGCACTTCCCATAGCCCATGTTAGCACTCATGCTGATGTCAGTCACCTTGAAATAACCCTCTGGCCAATTCTTAGCCCCATAATCTCTGTGGTACTTGTGATAACTGTGTAATGCCATCGTGTAACATACTAGTTAGGTAAGAGTTCTAATTCCAGACATAGCAACTGTGAAACTCTGTTTGTGTGTGTGTGTGTGTGTGTGTGCGTGTGTGTGTGTGTGCGTGTGTGTGTGTGTGTGTGTGTGTGTGTGTGTGTGTGTGTGTGTGTGTGCATGTGTGTATAGAGATTAATGACTTTGAGGCCATTCACAGTTACTACACCTCCCATTGCCCTACTTTAGCAAGCCTGCTGATGTCAGTCACCTTGAAATACCCTTTCGGAGAAGGGCCAGCCCTATAAGCTCTGTGGTGCGTGCGATAGCTATGTAATGTTGTAGTGTATCATACTAGTTAGGTAGGAGTTCTAATCCCAGACATGGCAACTGTGAAAATTTGTGTGTGTAGAAGTTAATGATTTTAAGGCATTCACAGTCACTGCACCTCCCATTGCCATACTTTAGCAAGCCTGCTGATGTCAGTCACCTTGAAATACCCCTTTGGACAATGGCTAGCCCTATATGCTCTGTGGTGCATGTAATAACTGTGTAATGCTATAGTGTAACATACTAGTTAGGTAGGAGCTCTAATCCCAGACATAGCAGCTGTGAAACCTTGTGTGTGTGTGTGTAGAGATTAATGATCTTGAGGTTATTCACAGTCAATACACCTCCCATTGCCCTACTTTAGCAAGCCTGCTGATGTCAGTCACCTTGAAATACCCCTGTAGATAAGGTCTATCCCTATAAAATCGTGGCACATGCCATAAATGCAGAACAATGTAGTAGCAGTAACTACACAGGTATAGGTTTGAATCTCATCTGTGGTAAGTGTTTGTGTGTGTGTACCTCAAAGATTTTAGCCCTGTTTACACCCAGTACCCATCTCAGAGCCTGACTTTAGCAGTCCTGCAGATATTATCCACCTTAGAAGTACCTGTTGCCAGTCCTAAACCATGTTAGGTCCATGATGCATGTGGTAAATGTGTAACATAATGGTCTGTAAAGATTGTTAGACAGAGGTTTGAACCTCACACCTTGCAAATATAACTGTGTGAAGGGTAAAATTATTTTTGGGATCTCTCACCCACTACATCACCCAATGCCAGTACTTACAAGGGCTGGTGATGTTCCTCACCTTAGAAGTACCTTGGGACAACATCCATCCTATAAGCTCTGTGGCGCATGCGATAAATGCGGCACACTGTAGTAGTAATACATAGCTAGGTAGCGGTTTGAATCTCATTATCAGCAAGTGCGTGTCTGTCATCAGTATCCTGTGTGGAGGTTGCTGTGATTGTGTCATACAAGATGCATTGTGGGGTGGGGTTTGCTAAATTATTATATTGGGGACCTAGTATATGTCACAATGTCAACCTTACAAAGACAACATATGTCAAACACCAGAGAGGCTGGTGTAGACAATCCATAGCCCTACATGTGACATTATGGATTGGTGAACAATATAGGCAACCCTTGTATTACTCAGAGAACACTCTCCACCCATGTCTCATACACAAACACACTTGGCTAGGCAGCAACCACTATATTGGTAATTCCCTGCATATTCCTTCACAGATAGTAACCACGGTATGACTGCAGTGGACTACATGCCTGTTGACCACAACAGTGCCACTGACATCAGAAGGTACTGTGATGTGTTATATCTCCTGACTGTGTGTTATCTAGCAAGTAAAATTACATGGCACCCTGTTCCATCCCTACAGTAGGAAAATAAATGCTTACAGTGGTTCTTTTGCTATGTTCCCCACTGGATGCCTGTAACAACCGTAGAGTCTGCAAATGTTACCCACAAAGGGAATATCATGCCTTATACACATGCCCTGTATGGACAGACGCCAATAATACCACTGAATACTGTATCATGGTGTCAATGTAGGTGTAAGCACAACCTCAGTTCCATAGCCAGGTCTTCCCAAATGAGGTCAGGAATGCTACATCAGAAGATAATAATCTGTACACACAACATGCCCCAGAGACCTCAAGTACACTTCTGCATGTCAAAGAACATGCGTGTGGGACATTTGCACAACCCACACACTGTCCATGTTATGGAATATAGATCACATACATGGGAAGCAGTGCACATCACTGGCCACCCACAATAGCAACCCAGATGACCCGCTTGACTCTTACTCTCTTACTCCCTTCCTTTTTTACTTTGTCTCTGTCTCTGTCTCTCTCTCTCTCCCTCCCTCTCTGGTGGATGTGGAAAAGTAAATCTGTTTTGCATAGGCAGCAGCTTGAGTTTTGTAAGTAATACTCATTATCATCTGATGGCGTGTGCACGAATTGCAGTCCCCCACTTGCTAATTGCATGTGGAACATCTGTGGCATCATTCCTATAGCCAATTGCATGGAAACACACCCCTATAACTAAGCACTTCATGTGAGTGTTGGCCCTTTTCCTTCACTGTGAGCAGGACTTCATGTGGGTATTTGACAAACAGCATCACAGAGAGTAGTTGGAAATACCTCTTACAACATACACTGTGGAGACAGGCCAACAAACAGGAGGGGTATGTTTCAGACATGGGGACATAATATAGGTATTGCTGTTCTACATTTGAAGTAATGTTGGTTTAACAGGGTTTGTGTGGATATGGCTGTTCTACATGATTTAAAGTCTGGCATGACAGTGTTATGTGGTTGAGGTAACTCTCACCTGTAGGGCTATCTGCAGACTGTACAGAGTTCGTATTCTTACATGTGTTGTGTTACTCACACATTTCCTATCTTTAGAAATGCAATAGCATGGGCGGCCATGGTGGTGCAGTGGTTAGCATTGCCACCTCTCAGCAAAAGGTTCTCTGGTTCAATTCTCAGCTGGGGTGCCTTCTGTGTGGAGTCTGCATGTCCTCCCTGTGGTTGTGTGGGTTTCCTCCGGGTTCTCTGGTTTCCTCCCACATCCCAAAGACATGCTGTAAGTGGATTGGACACTCTAAATTGGCCCTAGGCATGAGTGCGTGCATGTGTGTGCCTTCTGTGGAAGGTTGGGCACCAGGCTGGCAACTCAACACTGTAAAACTCCACTGCCAATCATGAGTAGACAGGTGATCCACTGTGGTGACCCCTAACCAGGAAAAGCTGAAAGAAGAAGAAAAAGAAATGCAATAACATATATCTGATGATTGCAGTCAGTACATGGTGACATCCATGTGAGTTACTGACTTCATATCCCTCAGAAGACATATGTCACAACAAACCCTGTTACACCAGGAAATTTCTCAGTTTATCACAGCAATATGTCAATATTGGCCCTGTGTTTGTGCCTCCATCCCCCAAGTCTGTCACCCTTTATCCATATGTCATGCAGTAAGAGGTGCATATGTACAGTACATCATTATTTACTGGCATCATACCTGATAACAAGCCCGTGAGATATCAGACTGCTAGACATGTTATGTATAATAAGCCTTATATTTGAGGACAAAACATGGACATTCTGTTGTAGTGTGTACAGTAATAAGGTCTGTGTACTTATGGTGATTGTTGACAGAGTGTGTATTGTGAATATGTTATTTGGCCTATGTACAGACTGTGGTAGATATCATTGTTCTTGTTCCTGTTATATCTGATGTTGCATGCTGCTCCTGTTTATGGTGCCCTATCAATGTACATGTTTGTAGAGCCAAATTGACACATGTTCCATACCACAGTCAGGCATCAGACTACACTGTGTATTGGCCCAGTATATGTAGGGTTACTGTCTGAGTGGCACATATGCGGATGGCTTTGTTCACACAGTCCATATACTGTAATATTAATTAGGCTTACCGTAATGTGACTGTGACTGTGTTCAGATTGATTGTGGGTATGCACTTTCACACTGGTGTCTGTTACTCCGTGTTATTACTTGCTGGTAGTGCCTGCTATATTTGCAAGTACATGTGTATTCCCCCTTAGGAAACTTGGGTCAGTGTTGTGGCAGTCTGCCTGTAGTTTGCACAGTGCTTTGTGACATGCTTAGCAGCTCAGTGTATTTACCTAGTGTGATGTTATGTCCAGATATTTGTCAGATGTACTGTTGCCTGGCCACCATAACTGTTGTGTAATTTTGACAAAGCAGTGGGATGCTGTAAAGATGTATGTCACTAACTAGTGGGATGTATGTGGGCTTGCTACATCTGCTCCTCTGGTTAATATGTGTTAGGACAGACAGGAGTGTGTGAATGCATCAACTGTGTGAGCTTATCTATTCCAGTATTTTTGTGATATCCCCATTTACATGGCTGCAAACATCCACTTTGTCAGGCTTGGTCCACACATCTTGCACTAAGGAATTCTGTGTATACCTCTGGACTGACCTGATTGTGTCAGACTGTCCACGTTTATTGGTCATATCACTGCTGTATTCCACAGGATCATCACTGTGATTTGTCTGGTACTTCAAAGCACTGCTAATGTAAGGTTAAACAAATAGGCACTTACACCATGTAGGCTTCGCTTACCAGTGCACAAATCTGCTTAGAATTTATATTTAAGCAATGCTTACACCTGCTAAGTATGGCTCAGCCCTGGTAACCAGTGATCACATTCCAGTCTGATGAAATAGCAGGATAATGACATCTTTAATACGTGTATTTAATTCCATGTACATAACATGCTTCTATGTGCTGTCATTACAGTGGCAAGGGGTGTGAGTATACTGTATGGGACACCTGAGTATATATGGCTAGTACAACAATCTTTTCCATTTGTATGTGTTTCATACATGGGTAGTATCCCAGGTTATATGCAGTCACACTTGCATGTATTGTATCATTATGTTACCACTGTTAACAGTGCTTTCCCAAGTAAGAGTAGATTGTAGATTGTAGTACTGGAACCATACACTCCTGCATGCAAAGCTGGACTCTGAGTACTGACTATCGTGTTCTTGGTGTGTGAGCTGTGTGTTATTAAGTATTTGCTACTGGATATTGATCTGATATATGGATATTATTAACTGTAGACTACTATGTGTATAGGACATGTCATTGAGGGCTGCTGTCACATAGTAATGGCATACCTATCAGTGAAAGATGTCTATCTGTCAAAACATTTATCCTACTGCATAAACTGTTGGCTAGCTGATTCTTCTCTGTCCTCTGTACAGATGTGCAGATGTCAGGTATCCATCCTGGCTGCTTACAGGCAATGTATGCTTGACTGACACTGACATGTCTGCCCAGCTGTATTATGAATGCCACAGCTAGGAAACCCCACCCTGTATGCACCACATTCCATGGATACCTCAACTAGACTACCACAGTCAACAGAACATGCTTGGGCACAGGTCTCCAATCCAGATATTGGCCATGTTATGTAATATACGATGCATACATGTCAATTGGAGCACCTCACTGGCCCTCTGCAAGAGACAACCAGATGATTGGATGTTGCATTTAACTGTCATCCTGAGGATCACTCATGTGGCATCAGTTGATATATGGCATGCTGACAAATGTCAGGTGGCATGATATCGCTACACCCACATTCCCTACTCTTCTCATCTCTCCATGGACAATATCCTGGTACACACCTAGGGACACCTGCACCTATAGACCCCAGTACTGACAAATGTGTCAGTGTGCATTACTGAGAATAGCAGTGTCTGTGTGTTTGTAAACTTGCAGTTGATAATACCCTGAGGGCCTTCTCACATACTACACCCCCATTGCCATAGTTAGAAATGGCTGCTGTTGTAATGGACATTAAATGTACCTTGTTACATTCTCCATCCTATGGGCTACCTGGAGCTTGCAGTACCAGCACAACACTGTTGTACAAATGGGTAGATAGGCATGGGTTACCCTCTGAGTCCTGGCAAGTGTGTGTGTATGTGTGCAAGTGTGTATATTTGTAGGATACAGCATTCTGAGGCCACATTCTCCAAATACAATACACCTGGGCATAAAGTAGAAGGGATAGTGATGCTGCTGACATTAGGACAGCCATGACAAACCATCACCTTACTATCCCTGTGGCATGTGCAATAAATGCATATCCCTGTAGTAGCACTGATGAGATAGACAATGGGTTGTATTGCAGTCCTGGTTAATGTGTGATTGTGGGTATGTCAGAGTATTATCATGGGTTTCAGTGAGTAAAATATCTAATGTGGGGTGTGGGTGCTGGGTATACACCATGGTACACCCAGTACATGTCCCAAGATCCACTGTATGAGGACCACTGTCACCATCAAACATACAGGTTACTGATTACATTATCCAGCCCAATGATGCATGTGCTGTGTGCAAATTATCTGTGACAGAATGGACTCACTGACAAGGTAGGAAGCACTGATAAACCAATGTCTCTCAGATGTATCTATGACTGTTATGTGTTTGTCAATGTGTATATGACAGTATGTCATACTATGTATTGTTTATTAACACCAAGTACATCCCCATTACCATACTGTACCAGGCCTGGTGATGTTCTTCACTTAACAAGAAACTTGGGACACACTTCATCTTAAAAGCTGTGTGGTGTGTGCAATTAAGGCCAAACACATTAGCAGTAAGTACCTAGATAGGGGTTCTGCCCTCAGTATTGCCAAGTAAGTGTGTGTGTATGTGAAGGGATCTACTTCAGTCTGCAGAAAATACATGTCCCAGGAGGTCATCTGTCTGAGAACTGACTGGTAAATGCTAACATTTCAAAGGAATCATCTTGTGGAAATTCATTCCATCAAAACTAGTAGTAGATGTGTAAATGCCCTCTTCCCCACTGTATAGCTGTACAACGATACTGGAGTTGGTATATATGGTTGGGTGTGGATATTGTGGACACAGCCACCCTCATTGGGGTTATTGCTGTGTGTATCCCCCCGCTTAATCTGCTGTAATACTGTATCGCTTATGTTAACAGGTTAAGTAGTTGTCAATCACACAATGTGCTGTTCTACACCACCCCACACCTCCAAAGTGGAGGGCTGTGCCACCCACACCAGCACACCTATGTTTACCAACTCCAGGATTGCACTACATTGGAAAAGGAGACATATACCCTGCCAGTACCATTGTCAATGACATTAAACTAGCAGACTGATTATTTACTGATGTGATGTTTTGCCTATTTTATCTTGGTGGAATTACATAGGCTAAAATGGGTTCACTACAAAATTAAGTACATCCATGTGTACAGTATTCTCTGTGTATTGCATCAACACCAAAGCCTCTGTGTGTGTGTGTGTTATACACAAACATGTGGTGTGTGCCACCCAGTACACTTACCATTGTCCACTGTAGATGGGCTGCTGACATCAGCCACCATGCACTCACCTGTATACACCCTTCAGACCTATCAGCCATGTGGCACATGCAGTAACTGTTATATAGACCTGTTACTTGTATTCAGCTGTATCCGGATATGACACAGTCAGTGTGTCACCACAGTGCCATAGCCCTTGTAGGAAACAACAGCAGACCAACATCCTGCTGACACATAGACACCTACAACATAAACTGAATACATTATGGAGACCACAATCATTCATTGTTAATAACAGCTATAATGCATCATGGCTGGACAGTTACACATCCTGACATGTAAGCATTAAACTTTCCTGCTGAAAACATGTTACACACCATTACATTGCTACACCTTAGTACATTCACCCTGTGCATCAGAACCATATTAGCATGTCCCTGCATTGATGGTATGGATGACAGGGATGTGGCACAGGTATCATCATATGCACAGGGTGTGTTGTGGGTTTGCCAGAGACCTAGGCTGAGCCATTTGGTTGACATTATGTGTGTGTGTGTGTGTGTGTGTGTGTGTGTGTGTGTGTGTTAGGGGGGTTTCATTATCAATTTGGCTGTGCAGATGTGGTATGTGTTGATATGGAGGTGCCCTAGCTGTGGTTGTGATGTGTGTGTGTGTGTGTGTGTGTGTGTGTGTGTGTGTGTGTGTGTGTGTGTGTGTGTGTGTGTGTGTGTATATGTATGCACACAGTTCTGCCCCTATACAGGGGTTTGTTGGACAGCTGCAGACTGTACATGGCAGAGTGTGCAGTTCACCATCTCCGGCCATGGACATGAGAACTGTGCCTGTCAGGGGTTCCATGGGCACTTCCAGGTACAAGCTCAGATATGGTACTCTCCCCTGATGATGACAAATGTCTGCTGGATCCAGGTCCCTGTTGGGACCAGCCAGGACCACGTGCATGTAGCCTGCTGTGTTGTGGTATGGACAGCACCCACCCTGCATTGCTGGTGATGGTACTGCCACTATGGGAGCAGCTGTGACTTGTTGCACGTCCACATAGACCTCCACCTGTTGGTGTTGCTGACCTACGTCCATGTGGCTGTCACCCTACCCCCACCATATGCTCTAACACAGACATTGCACAGTCAAGGACTCCCACCATCTCAACCAACCGTCTATCCAGGACCTCTGCAAAATAACAGTGGGCACCTGCAAGATCACAGATGCTGTCAATAACAACAGAATGAATAGCCCTCTGGAGACTCAGACTCTGTCTGGTATAACATTCCCTACATGCCTGTGCTTTCATGACAGTCCAAAACATGCATCTGGTGACACCTGCTGTGGCACTTCTGCCAGGAGCATGATGGCCAGCAGCCCTCCTACGAGCACCCCTGTACATCTGCCTGTGTGGTACCTCGCTGGTCATCCAGCTATGGCTGCTATGTACAGACACACTTGCCATAGTCACCACACTATCCTGTCGCATGCACTACCTTCCAACTGTCCCTCATCTATGGCCACTGGTGATGGGGTATGTATAGGCAATGTGACTGTGTGCGGGGATGGGGTGGATTACAGTGGGATGTCAACCGATGGCACAGCTTCAGCCCCTGACAACCCTGCCTGTGCCTCACCATACCTATCATCGTCAGAGTCTGTATGGACACTAAAATCAGTTTGCCTGCAGGAAAACAAAAAACATAATTTAAGACCTGTACATCATTGCTTACCTCTACACACACACACACACACACACACACACACACACACACACACACACACACACACACACACACACTTACAGGTGAGGTGGCACAAAGATATTACACAGACCTCTCATTACCCAACTGTCAACATGCATGACATATGGCACTCAACAGCATGCACTGCAGCTATACTCAATCCCTGTTACCAACATTATACATCTCTGTGATGCATGAGTTGTGTTAGTAGGTGATGCCCCTTCCCCTGGAACACACTGCACCCATGTACACAGTATTGCTGTGCACCTGTTCAGCACCCTGGCATGTACTGTGCACCATACCTCACGAGTGTACACACCATTGTTGAATATGTATATTTGTGGCAGTTATGTTTGCTCTGTTGCTCACAGCCCCTATGTGTTTGTCTGACACATACCTGGGATGATATGAGGACAGATGTCAATAGTGAATGCCTGACACCTGATTTGCCATTCTCATCATCAGCAGTGCATGTATGAACAATAAAATCCAATTGCACTGACAACCTTCAAAGCTTACTGTGGCTATGAGGAGTGTACATACCCTTATTGACATGCCTCCCTCTTCCCTGATATCCAATGGGGCCACAATACTGCATATGTTAACATTACACACACCTGATATGTGACATATGACCTATGCAATCAAATGCAGCATCAAACAAATGTGTCAGCTGTGCAGATGCTAATTGAGATGCATACAATATGTGGGTTGCATAAGTGTGCACACCCTTAACATGATGGTTTGTTGCAGCACCTGTTAAGTGAACTACAGCAGTCACTATTCCTGGCAGGGGTATACTAGCATGGCCCATCTTCACTTGCCATTATTTGGTCACTCCACCCTACAAATATTCCCCAACTTTGCCAGATTACAAGGTCAGCTCATGTGCACAGCCCTTGGAGGTCACACAGTGGCTTCACTTTTGCTGTGGAGTCAGGGTTATGTCTGGCACAATTCATATCCTTGACTGTGTTCAGATACAGCCATTCTTAGTGAGCTTTGGATGTATGCTTCAGTTCACTGTTGTGTTTCAGGATGACACTCCTCCCCATCCTCAGCCTTTTTGCAGATGCTTGACAACTATGGGCCACACGAGTGTCATTTTGCAGTGTCCCAAATTTAGAACACCATGTTTATCGGCCTAGTTCCTGCTAATGAACCACAAACCTAAAGGTGTACACTGGCACCAGCAAGGTACAGATGGGGATGGTGGGCCTGAGGTGGAGTGAGGTGTTGCTTGTGCAGCACATTTGTCTTTATTAATACTGTCTGTAGGTTTCAGCCTTGGACTCTGTACACCATTACACATTGCAGCACATGCCTTTGGGAGACTTGATGTTATGCATATGCTACCTGTAGAGAGCCCTGGATGATGTTTCCTGTGGAACAACTCTTCCATCTGATTACCCTAACCCATAGACCACACTTATGCAGAGTCTAGGCAATTGTCGACACAGGTACTGCACAGGCAGTACTTGCTAGACATTCCTGCAAGTCCCTCAGTGTTGCTGCATGTTTCTGGGCAGCCTCCATGACCAGTATGCAACATGTGTTGTCATCTGTCTTGGATGGGCATCTGTCTATTTTCTACATTAATGTTGTCCCATACTTCACAGTCACATACATGACTGTCTGCACTGTTTGCCATGGTATATGCAATGATGAGATAAGGCTATGTCTCCCACTCCTGAGTGCTACCTTTTGGATATGGGATCCTTTCCATGGTTTGTAAGATGTGTGCAAGCCACGGCTGCCTCTGTTGCAGGTGAGTGGGCAAATGTCATGGACATACATTTTGGACAGCAGACCATTACTTGGTGTGACAATAAGGACCTGTACTTGATGGAAGGTGTGTACTCAAGAAGAGTGAATGCTGTCAGTACCTCAAAATCTGTTTCCACAATATGTTATTTGGAGTGTATGCACACATATGCTTCCAGGTTTGTTAAGGTATGTATTCCCCATATTTGTTGTCCTAACATAGGATTTCATATTACACATTCAAAGCTCATGTTACGATCACATTACAGGTTGTAAAAGTTGTGGAATATGGTATTTTGATATGCCGTTGTGTAGCTCTGTAACAGTTGCCATTGTAATAGTTGTATATACACTGTTGTAGCCACTGTATAAGGGTAATGTTTCAGACAAGTCCCTACTGTAGGCCATTTGTCCCACCATTATGTCCATCTCTGCCCACACATCTTGCACTGATAGGTTGTTTATTATACTGCAGAACTCTTACATACCCTTCAGATATGCCACTATGGTGACCACTGGGATGCAGTGCAGTTAACAGCAACAATAAGTGAGCATGTACAGCATGCATTATGGGTAGGTGTGTTAAATGTGTGTATGGCAAATACCATGGCCATAACATGGCCAGTGTATTGGCAAACTTGAACAAAAAAAACTCCATACTCATCAGCTACATGCTGCTGCCCCAGAGGTATATCAGAGGGACCTACATAGTTGTGTGAGAGATGTAATGTCAGTAGCCACACATGTGGCATTGGTACAGGGTGGGAGCAGCATTTCAGTACATCACCAGTACAAACCCACAATACTAGAGATTATGCACATCTGTTCATTACTACACTGCAGCAACAGACTATGTTATCCAGGGGCAGCTTGTGCTATAGGACTGCAGGACTGTAGACCCCCACCTAGAAAGAAGGAAAATAAAACAAATCACAAGTCCTGGAACTCTGGGCATGCGTGCTTGGAGTTCCTGGAACTCACAGAATTCCAGACTGCTGTGTTAGTAGTCCAGATAGGGGGAAAGGCATCTCTGCCCTGTAGATGCCCAGAAGTCTGTGTGGTGATGACTGCATAGAACAGAAAAACTCCAGACTGCATCATCTGCAGGCTGGAGCCAACTCTCACAGCGAAATCAGCCAGGAGGACAGCCTTCTCGCAGTGAAACTGAAAGCAGCCATTAGCTTGTGGGACAGGACTGAGAATACTGGAACACCTCACTGAATTCAGGTACTTTGTGTGTGCAGGACAGGACTGAGGATACTGGAACACTTCACTGAATTCAGGTACTGTGTGTGCGTGTGTGTGTGTGTGTGTGTGTGTGTGTGTGTGTGTGTGTGTGTGTGATGTCCCAGTTGCTATACACTGGTGGCTAGAGAAAACACATGGTGGTAGGTAGAGAATACCTCAGGCTTGAACCCTGTACCTTCAGTGCAGGTGGCAAGGGCCTGAATTCCCTACCCACCACCATTTGTAAAACAATTTGCAGATTTTTGCCTCATATTTGTTCTGTTCTGTTCCTCATAAAATCTGTGGTTTCTGTATTTTTGTTTCCTTGTGTAGTTAGTAGTGCAGTGGTGCAGTGGTAGCATTGTTGTCTGACATCTATAGGTTCTCTGGTTTGATTCTTGACTGGGGTGCCTTCTGTGTGGAGTCTGCATGTCCTTGGAGTGTTTCTCCCTGGGCATCTGCTGAAAGTTGGCTTTTGTTCCAAGTCAGACTTTCCTGGTTAACAAATGTTAAATATAAATGACAGGCATTTGAATTTCAAACTTCATATTCTTTAGAAAGTAAATGGTAACACAAAACATTTTATTCTAGCAAATTCTAAGTTTATGAGATGGATATTTGACATTTGTCCCTATTTTTGGGACTATATTCCCCCATTATTGGCTTCATCCAGGTTTTTGTGCTAGGGTTGAGAGCTATGGTGAGAACTGAATTCACTGAATATGTTTGGGGGCTGTATTCCCCCATTATTGGCTTTGTTCAGAACTGAATTCACTAAATGGTAGCCATTTAAGTTTCAGTCTTCCTCTCTTTTTACAAAGCAGCTGATTTGACATAGTGGTATGTTGCTTTGACTGTTTTGCACAGGGTCCTGGGTTCAAGACTTGGCAGTAGTAACTATGAACCTGTTATCAGTTTGCCATCCATTCCCTATAGTTTGCCCTCAATTCCCTGTTGCAATATTACTAGCCTATCATTTTTTTGATTCTACATAGGCAATTTATTCCTCAAGGGCAACGGGCACTTTATTTGTAGATGAAACAATGAAATATAAAGTTGTTTGCTAGCAGCAACCTCTTCATTAGTTACAGATTTCTTTAATGTGGAATTATTTAGATTACTTTTACTTCTTCAGAGACTGTGCATATTTACTGATACTGGAGGACTGTAGAAGTTTGAGTAGACTTTTATGATGGAAATGTTCTGAATTGGGCAGTTTTGTCATTATTGGTGCATGCATTTTGTTTCATTGTTTACTGGAAAAATGTTCATAACAATAAATTTAAAACACCTTCTAACAATTGTACTGTATTGTACAAGGAATATAATCTAATACAATCAGGGAGGTATATCAAAGAGCACATGTATGTTTCATGTCCAAGGGGTCTATGATTTGAAAACAGCCCAAAGTTAATCTTTATCTGCCACTGGCAAAATTTATTTTCTTTGAATGTGGGTTTCAATGCTGTTTTAATGAATGTGAGATTCAAGGGCAGAGAAGTTTTAATGCTAAGTCTATTTTCATTGTGAGACTGTATTGCTTTATTTGGCAGATATTTATTAGTGTTTGTGCTGTAAAATGCAAAATAAAACTTTCAAATGAAATCCAAATCATCACAGAAGTAAAGCAGTATGCACATTACAGTGTTTATGGTAAATGGGGTGAAATAACCAAGGAATGGGACATTGGAATGGCTGCAGGGGGAGGCTCCATTCGACCATGATTTTGTGAGGGGCGAAGGGCAACAAACTCAAAGACAGCCCCTGCTGAACTAGATTTTTGCAGAATGAATAGATTGTTGCTTCTTATTTTTGGTTGGTTCTTCATACAATTTGGGGTTTTCTGGCAAATCATTTAGGAATGAAGTCACTAAATTATGACAGACGTTAAGTTTTAGATGTCATAACCTTCAGAAAAATGCATGCTAAAGCAAAACCTGCTA
Source organism: Protopterus annectens (assembly GCF_019279795.1). NCBI lineage: Eukaryota > Metazoa > Chordata > Ceratodontiformes > Protopteridae > Protopterus > Protopterus annectens. Next base: position 1,746,866,375 of record NC_056728.1, on the reverse strand, counting down.
TTCTATCAACTGCCTTAAGTTTATACAAGAGCAATTTTAAGTACTGTTTGTATGTTAGCCCCAATATATTTGGCCTTGTTCAGATTTCTTGCATTAAGAGGTTGAGAGGTACGTGCAAATAAATCGCTTTATAGAATTAGGAATATCCAAACCTCTTAACTGTCCCCAGTTTTGTCTCAAAATGTTGCTCTCCCCCTAATAATCCCTCCACAAAATGATAATTTTTGGAAGAAAACACGGAGGGTTTACAATTATAAATAACTGTAATGATCAGAGTTATAGATTACTTTTATTTCAGAAATGGATGTAGATTCTCTTATTTTGTCAGCTGCTCCAGTTAACAGTACTAATATTAAAGAGGTGTCCCTTCTTTGACAGGTTCCCAGCTATATTGTGTGGCAATTTTATATTTTTGCATCACATTTTTGGTCTATTTTTCATAAAATTGTGGTTTTCTGGCAAATTAGTGGCAAATCATTAAAGAATGAAGTTAGAAAATAATGGCAGCTTCATACCCTTTAGAAAATTCATACTAATGTAAGACCTACTACTATTCTATTATCTTTCTATGTTTATAAGTGCAATATTTAAAAATTGTCCTTATTTTTGGGCCTGTGTCCCACTTCAATTCTATGTATGGCTTTGTCCAGATTTCTTGCTCTGAGGTTGAGAGGTATGAGTGTCAGAGCCATCATTGTCAGCCAGAGACATTTGGAATATGAACAGAAACACATTTCAATATTTGTTGCACAACAGGATGTATGTCCCAACAGTAGGTTTGGTGTAAACATACCCACTGATTTGTGTATTTAAATTATTGTTGCAGATATGGTGGGGGTAAAGAGATGTCAATTAACAACTTATATATCCTTGTAGTACTCACAACTTTAATGATCATTGCTCTAATCATTAAGGTACAGATATTATTACAATACCCTATGGCATTGGTTTGGGCAGTGGTATGTTTGTACACAGTGTATACTTCAACTCTATAAGCACTTACACGAGTGCATGGATCGTGCTATCTCAAACAGAACCAAGATGCTATCCTCCAAAAAAGGAAGCCAATCTGGTGGTCCCCTGCCAGAAACAAACTGTACAGGGAAGAAACTGTTGCAAAAGAGAGTAAAATCCCATGAGTGGAGGAGCTCCCTGGTCAGCCTCAGTAAGAAGCTGAGAGCCCTTATATGATCCTCCAAAGCTAGCTATGAAAACAAAATCACCACTAATTCTAAGGACAACCACAAAGCATTATACAGCTATGTCAAGAATCTCGATGGCAACACCCAGATCTGCTCTGAGTTACAGCACAACGGCATCAAAATTACAAAACCAAACAATATTGCCAACATCCTGGCAGATAGGTTCAGTGCTAACTTTACCCCCCCATCCCCTAAAGGGCCCATATCTATACAGGAAGAATGAAGAGTCCCTGTAATCACAACTATGCAGGTAAAAGCTGCACTCTCTAAAGCAAAAAACACAGTATTCATGGGACCGGACAACATCCCAGGCTGCGTTTTACATGAACTTCAGAACAAACTGGCTCCCCACCTAAGCACCATGTTCAATAATAGCCTCGCATCAGGCTTTGGGCCCACTGAATGGTGCACAGCAACAGTTATCCCACTCCACAAAGGGGGAGCCACCACTGATCCTGGGGAACTATCGCCCTATTAGCCTGATGAGCCTGGTCTGCAAGGCCATGGAATGTATCATCATGGAACTCATAAACAAAGACATTGGTAACCTCCAAACTCTGGATCCCACCCAGTTCGGGTTTGTGAAAGGCAGATCATGCCTCCTGAGCCTGATCAACTTCTTTAAGGCAGTCACCAAAGCCGTAGATGAGGGTAAGGTGGTTCACACAGCCTATCTTGTCCTCACCAAGGCTTTCGACACCATCCCCCATTCTGGAATTATAGCTAAACTCACTAAACTAGGTATAAATCCCTACATCACAAGATGGGTTGCCAACTGGCTCACTGACAGAACCCACACTGTAAAAATTGCAGACTCCAAATCTGACCTCAAACCAGTGACAAGTGGAGTACCACAGAGTTCCGTCCTGGGACCTCTCCGGTTTGGTATCTACTTCTCTGAAGTACAGTCTAACACAGAAGGCCTCTGGCTAATGATGTTCATAGATGACTGCAAACTAGGAGCCATAGTCAAGTCCCCAAATGATGTGGACATCCTACAGAAGGGCCTCGCTGAGACAGATGCCTGTTGTCAGAGCCATGGCCTCAAGCTCAATGCCAAAAAGTGCAGTGTCAGCCCATTGGTAAAAACTCTGTACCCATGAACTACCACATAGGCAGCAATCTTCTTAACACTGAATGTGTGATAAGAGACCTTGGGACCCAGGTGGACAGTAGTCTCTCCTTTGATAGTCACATTGCCACAGTAATCAGGAAGTCCTTCTACGTGGCACACCTCATCATAAAAGGGTTCTCATCCAGGAAAAAAGAGGTCATTGTTCCCCTCTACTTGACACTCATTACACCCATTATAGAGTACAATGCCCTTTTTGGAATGTACCTCACAAGATATCTGCAGCAGCTGGAAAGGCCAGAGAAGTACTTCACAAAGAGGATTACTGGCCTCAAACAAATGCCCTACACTGACCGTCTAAAAAAAACTCCAGCTTTTCTCCATAGCATATCGCCTACTCTGAGGTGATCTCTGCCTAACATATAAAGCTATGTCAAACCCAGAGCTGTTGGACATGCTACACCTAAGGAAATCCCAATCCCTCCAAGATACATGCTCTAGGGACCTAAACCTTGTCACCACAATAAACAGGACATGCTGGAGGGATAGATTCCTGTCCCAGAGACTTTCCATACTCTGAAACAGGCTACCCATCTATGTCAAGCAAAGTTCTTCATTAGCACTCTTCAAAAAAAATCTTGATGAGTGGATGGGAAATAGGAAATACACCCCGGGGATCACTTCTGTGTCTCTGCTCGACAGTGGCACAGGAAAATAACTTTCTTGGGTGGCATAAGCCAGGGAACCTTGTTGGCTAGGCTTATGTAGGCCCTTGGGCCGATAGCCTGGTACCTACCTATAAACCTATGAACCTATGAACTGTTTTATAGCTAAATACTTACATCTCTTACCTGGTAGACCTGTGGAGGAAATGTTTGTTAACACTACCTGACTGTTTCTACACATATTTCCAGATTCAAAGTTAAAATTATGCACATACCTCTCAATCTCTTAATGCACACACTCTGGACAAAGCTTGAAAACATGGGAGTACAAATAGGGACATGTTTTGAATATTGCTGTCATAAACTTGGAGAGTTGCATGAGTGACAGGATTTATTTTAATATACATTTTCTGAAGGTTTTGAGGTCTGAAAATCAAATGTATGTCATTATTTTGTGACTACAATTCTAAGATAATCCCACTGATTTGCCAGGGGGACAGAGGAACAGACAGAAAATATAAGCCAATTATCTGGAAATTCTGAATAATCTGTACAGTTGAGAGATATGATTATGCATACAGCTTACTACTACTCCCAGGATTCAAACCATGGCTGTGTCTGCTAAAAATACAACAATTTAAGTCACAGTAGTGTGTGCTATTTGGATATTGCTGTCTATCTCTTCAGTGTTTTCTGTATAAGTCTCTCATGGTTGTACAATCTGATCTTGTACTTACAACAGTCTTATACAGACATTCCTAGACATTTTTTTTATGTAGCACAGTGTGGGTAACAGTGGTTAATACAGCATTACTAGTCACAGAATGCAACAATAAATGCCATACAATACCAGAGTAAACACAACCAGTCCAGGATTTAGAGCTTTATTGCCAGGCAGTTAGAGTTTTATTTAAATATGACTTATATGAGACTATTACTGTCATATTGTCTGGTTTATCCAGTACAACCCATACAACAGTTTTTATATACTGCCAGATGACTTTCTACTACTTTATATTTATTTGGTATGACTACTACAAGCAGGATTGTTACTCACCAGCCTCGTGATGCAGCCTTTGCAGCCAACTTGCATGGGGTTCCTGATTCACAGCCTGCTAAGCTGCAGCTGTAAAGGAAATATAGACATATTTAGGCATACCTATCCATCACATACACACACTGGACTTTAGTAAACAGTAATGGTATGACTACTTACACACTGCTGGGACATCACCCCTCTGCTTTGCTTCTTGGACCCACTCATCCAAGACCTCTCTCTTTCTCCGCTTCAAGTTGGCATAGTGGTGCCTGACCTGCTCACCAGTCCGAGGGATACCAGTGGCACTGGTGAGATCATGGGCGAGATGGTCCCAGGCTTCCGCTTTATATTGGGAGCCCTGGTACTGGCCCTGCAGCAGTCTCTCATCATGTTTTTTTTACCAGGAGTTCTACCATGACCTTGGACTCCTGTATGCCCCAGCACTGCACCTGGAAGCACAGTCCCTCTCCAACTCCAGCAATCCTGCCTACAGGGGGAAGTTGCAACCAGTTATGAGCTGTATTCCTACCTGTGGTGCTTAAATATGGCCGATTTCCCGCACTTTGCCATGACTGGGCGGTATTGAATATGCTGAGCTAAGCTAAGCTATGGACAATCCTGCTTAGCTCAGGCTGGCATTGCTTAAAGGGACAGGTTCAGCACTGCTTACCAATGGGCAAATCCACTTAGCTGGGCTACTCATTGCTTAGCAGTCATATTTACACAATGCTTACACCTGGTAAGTAGAGCTGTGCAATGCTTAGCATTGCTTATTTTCATTTTATAGACTATCTGCTGTATGGCATTGATTCATCATTCATTACATATTATAAATTTGTTTACTGCCCCTGATATCCCCCAATGTGCTTTCACTACATTTATTTATGTGTGACTGTACTGTATGGGGCATTTATATGGGGATTTCTCAACTTTATTAAACCGACACCTCACATCTGGACCTAATGCAGTACTCCGGTTAACAAATATATGTTATTTAGTAAGTAATACTAAAAACAATTGTTTATGTACTGCTTTCACATGTAAAATGTGAAGTGGTTACAGTGGGGATCGAACTGGGACAAAGCGTATGCTCTAACCACTACACTATTGCAATACTGCTGATGTTGGATGTCTCTTGCTATTTAACTTCTTACGCTGTTTAAGCTGGACTAAACGTAGCTAAGCAACGGGCACACCTGTGCAGCTACACTTAAACTTTATCGCATTTATTAAAAAAAAAAAAAAAGTTTTGTTGTGTTATTTTGTCTATACCCTTCAGAATATTCCTGCTAATGCTAAACCTGTTATTTTATCAGCTTTCTGCTTTGTGGGACAATTGTCCCTTTTGGCTTTGTCCACATTACTTACTCTGATGGGTTGGGAGGTGTGCACTATATGCTTATGCTGCCTGTGTTATCCTAATAACTTTTGGCTTGGTAGCAAACCTCTCAACCTCTTAGAGCAAAATATCTGGACAAAACCTACAATGATGGGGGGACAAATAGGGGCAGATTTTAAATATTGCTCTTACAAACTTAAAAAGTTGATAGAATAATAGGTTTTACATTAGCATGAATTTTCTGATGGATGTGTGGAGTCTTAAACTCAAATGTTTTGTCATTATTTAATTACTTCAATCCTCAGCTATTTGCCAGACAGGTACACATTTTAGGGGGAACATACCAAAAATATGAAGCAAACATCTGGGCATTCTGCGAAAATCTGTACAGTTGAGAGGTATGCTTGGTAGGGATGATTGTCCCTTATGCCTTTGACCACTGATTTTTGTTTTCCTGATCGGTTGGGGATGTTACTAGCATTCTCGCTAGTTTTTAATTGCCGAAAGGCAATTCTGGAGTGCAGAGGCATGTGTATTGTGAGAGCTCTGCTCTCAGACACACCCCCTGCACTCGTACATAGCTCCATGTCCATTTAACAGCAAAGGCAGCGCGCCTTCATGAATATGCAAGGCGCGCTGCCGTGCTGTACGGGAATGGTCCCTGGTCCTGCATGGCTGCTTGTTGAATCCTAGGGTCTGTCTCTCCAATAAGTGCCTTCTCAGATGTAATTAGAGATGAAGTTAGAGAAACCAGTTAGGATCTTAGGATCAGGTCATCTGACTGGCACTTCAAATTGTGTTGGCAATCATGATATAACACCCAGTGTGAAAAAAATGAGCAAGAACAAATTGAAATGCATTCCAATGTCAACAAAAAAAACAGTAAGTTTTTATGCTAGCTATTTATGTCACAGGCTTGTGTCAGAGATTTAAAAAGGAGGAGTGTATTGCTTTGTCTAATAATGGTGGCTGCCAAAAAAGCAATTACTAGAAAATGGAAATCAAAATCTTAACCAACTATGCTGGAAGTACTGAATTTAGTAACAGAGATAAAATAACTGGAATTGAGATCTTTAGAAAAGGGTAGGAGCAAACTACACAGGAAAAATGGGAATTGTGAGAACAATACATACAAGGGAGGAATGAGGTTTAAAAGGCCTCAGGACCTAAATGAGCTATGTAATATTTGAGTGAGAAAGATTGAGTAGTTTATAAGTGATGTATAATGTTTGCAAGTGGGAGTGTGTCAATATGGTTTGTGATGTAAAATGCTTGCAAACTAGGATTGTGTCGGTGTGGTTTGTTTTAATTTATACAAATGTATGATTGTCTCTGTTATAAGTGATGGTTTAATAAAGATGGTTCTTGTTTAAAAAAGGCAGGTTTTGAATACTTTATGTAATATTGCTTAAGTTATATGATATATAGCAATATACGTGAAGTATAATGTTTGTTATGTTAATACAGTTTGATTACTTTTATATGAATGTAAATTTGCCTATGTTACAAGTGATAATTCAATTAAAGTGTTTGAAAAAAGTGGCTAAATCTGCCACTGACAAGAAGTGGAAATATTTACTCATTCTGACCAAAATGTACTCAGAGCTACTTACAGAACTACAAAAAAATTAAATCAATTTTATACCATAGTCTTTTTAGAAACTCTTACATCTATGGAGATAAACCTGCCATCTTTACAATGTTAGCTTAGTAAACATGCAGTTTGTATTCTCTTTATTGCCCCAGAGTTTCCAGGCATCTAGGCTCCCCCTACTACTCATCATATCCATTTGTTCCCTATTTAGAAGGCTGAAATTCCTGGCAGTGGGAGAGGCCATCATCCAGGTAGCCATCAGAGGATTTTTTCCTTACTGGCCTAACCCCCTCTAGTGAAAGTTGATGTGTTTGCTTGTCCAGTCAAGTGTCTGGTATGCCCTTCTTAATGCATGTGAGCTGGTCTGCATATACAATGACAGATACACCATGACAATGACTTGACAAAGCCAAGCACATGATCCTATCCAATAGGCTGCATATGGCATACCTCTTTCACCTGAAGGTGCTGACACTGTAATAGACTGGGCAGGATGGGTGAGCGACTCTCCCTTAATAGCTCATCCAATCTATAAATTGATAGTCCATTCTGAGTAATTTGGGCTGCAGCCAGGGCTTTATCCCTCTGCTTCATGGATCTTACCGTAAAGCAGGCACTTTCTGAGAATAAGATCTGTCATAAAATCTATCTCATGGAATTTTATATTTGCCTTCTTAATCATCTTTGTCTGAACCATCTTGAGCTATATCAAGTGCCCTTCTCTGAAGTAAATTTCGAATAATTTGTCTAGTGGCATTTAACAAGCATCTACCACTCCTTGATATGGTTAATTCATTTTTATACATTCAGAGTTCTTAAAAATATTTACCCAAGGATCATCTGTGGTTATCTTATACTACCCACCTCTTCTGCATAGGTCTGTCAACCAGTGTAACACTGTATTTTCATAGACAAGAACTAGGCAATCAGTCAGGAGACCATTACAAGCCTAGCCGAAAACGTATATTCAGAAGTTCCTTCTGGACTCAAGCAGAGCAAGACAAGACAGACAAGGAAGAATTTTAGGCTACCCCTCCAATTATCTATATATATCATGAAGGTGGCACTGATGTGACTCTGCTTTAAATATAGCAGAAGTATGTTTCAGTGGTTGAGGATACATTTGGATACAAATCTATCCTGCCAATGAGTCAGTGATCTGTTAATGAAGGTTTAGCATAACATAGTGCATTAGCCCACAAGGCCACTCAGCTAAGCCACTAGTTTAGCTTTAATTGGGTATTTCAGAAACCACTTGTTATGGGAAGGAATAGGAAGTCAAAGAGGGTTAGAGCTTTCATGGTTTGAAAGACAGGAGACAGATTCACATGAGGGAGTCTACAAGAAACCTGAGTATATATAGAGAGGGCAGCCAGTTTGCCTTGATAACTAAGATTTTTGAGGCTCCTAATTTTTAAATCTCTGTGGTCTCTAAAGTTAAGTGATATGTTAAAAAAATACATGCTAAAATGGGCATTGTATTCAATGATGGGTCTGATGAGATATGAATAAAGGGGAATTAAGAATTCTTTGAATCTAGCAGAGTTGCCTTTGGAAATTAAATGATCCAAATGGAAGGCTTTCCTAACTATTGGTGAGACATAATTATAAAAGATAGGAAATTATCAACAAGAGTACCTAGATTTCTTAAAACAGTGTCTGCTTATAGAAGGGCATCACCTATATGGTATGGAAAATGTTTTGTTTACCAAAATTAGTTATACTAAATTTCTTTCTCATTTAGTTTGAGACCATTGTCTTTGCACCATCAGTTAACATAGTGTAACCTATGCTGGAGCAATTGTGAGTCAGTGAAAGATCAAATAACATCTTACAAGTTACACTAATCTGTAAACTTAGGTTACTATAGAGCAGGGCATTGGCTTGAAGATCTGAGAAAAAGATGCTAGATAGGACAGGGCCCAACACTGAACCAAGAAGTACACCACAGGCAACTTTTTTGTTTTCAGAAGTGGCGCATGGGACTCTAACTACAGGAGTTCTGTCAAACAGTTAGCTAGTCACTGCACATCAAAAAGGTTTATAGTTGTATTTACATGACTGTTGAGAGCACATGCATGGGTTCATGGGTTCATAGACAAAAGCTAGGCAATCAGTCTGCAGACAATTACAAGGCTTGGCCAGTTCCAGATATGTTGTATGTACTGTGTAACCACTATCCACTATTTCAGTGACATTTTCAAAGAAATTAATGAAGTTAAACAGACAGGACCTGCCTGTGAGAGAGTTAGCAGTGAAGATTGCATATGTTTGGGTCAGTCTGTCTTAATTCTCTTCCTCATTTGTTAAGTGCTTTCTTGCAAATTACCTAAATTTGTAAGTTATTAACCTCAGTCACAGCTCACTTTTCTAGGTGCGTGGCCTCAAGAGGCTTATGATCTGTCAGCAAAACAGTCTTTTCCAAACTGATATATGTAGGAGGGCTTACCACATCATACTATAGTGAAGGACTCTATTTCAGTCTTGGAATACTTCTTTTCTACATGGATAAGAAAGATAATGAAAAAAGTAATGACTCGTATGTAACAATTTGTTTCCTGACAGTAATGTACAGTCAAAGTTAAAAAAAATTACTGTTTCAGAACTTAAATTCAGTTTCACCTCATCTAAACCTTTTTGATGTCTGTCTGCCTACTTAGGATGCAAGCTTTCTTTATTAAGTTCTGTGATTGAAGCAGATACTCCCCAGGATTCATGAAGCTCGGCGCAAGGACGGCGTTAGCCTTGCGCTGACCGTGCGGCATAGAGATGGTGCAGCAGCACCACATGCATATTAATGAAGGCACATTGCTGCAATGTCCACATGCATAGGAAACGTGCGTGAGTGCAGGGAGGCATGTCTAAGTGATGCACGGAAGCGTGAACATGTTAGCTGTAGCCGCGCAACCTAAAATGCTGACTAGTACAGCCTGCCTCTAATAACAATCACTCCTGTCAGTGTCCATGGATACTGAAATGTATGCAAAGCATACAAGACAGTTTTGCGAACACCAGAATAAAAAGTAAAGACAAAGGCACGTAGCTGAATATTGCGTCTCCGTCCCTTGAACAAATGACATTTAAAACCCTGTGCCCGTATTCAATTGTAGTGTTGATTGTTATACCAAGTGGAAGCGAAACGCAGCATGTTAGTGCGCCGCTGCCCTTTGATAAGCCTAGCCCAATGGTTAGGGTTACCACCTGTCCCACTTTGTGAGAGACAGTCCCTCTCTGGGCAGTAGTGTCCTTACCAAAACTATTAAAAATGTTAAATACCCTGCGATTGTAGGACATAATTATGTCCCATATTTCCCATATTTTATGTAATAGTTCCATAAAATAGTTAATTCTGTATCTAAACTACCTAAATGTTACAAGAAACAGAATACGCAACTAAACTGCTAAAAGAATAAGCTGTCATGTAGGCATAAAAGTAAAGTACTCTCCTTTGTACTGACCGTGGGCATGTGTCGGCCTGTAAAATCTGATGTGTGTCCCAAAGATGTCCCACTTTGGCCATCTGAAAAGGTGGCAACCCTACCAATGGTCAGAGCATTTGCTCAATATCTGCACATTCGCGGTTCAGGTCGTCCCTGTCTGGACGGCCCAAAGATGAATGGGTATTACCCGGGTCTACCTACCATGTCATGAAAGATAGGTACTTGCGTGTACCTATGTATCTGCGTGAAGTACAGCATGTGGAAGATCAAATATGTCCTCACAACCATATTGGTACCAGAGAAATGTAGAGTATGCAATGTGTTCTGTTGTCTGTGCCATGGGCCATCAACCAGAGAAGGGATGGGTGGTTTGTGTGGAATATGGGGGTTGGGGGTGATGGGTAGTGTAATAATTTGCCAAGGGGAGACTGGGTCAGATGCACAATAGGTGAACTGGAGGTGTACGAGGGAACAGTGGGTGAATCAGAAAGGAAACCAAAGAACAAACATTCACATCCACAATATAACCTGACAGGCCATACTGCAGAACACAATCCCACAAACATATGAACATTAAAATGTGCGATAGACATGTACAGAAACGTTACCGGCTCACACCCACATAATGGTCTGGCCTGAACCAAGCCATCCAACCCCAACACACCTGGAAACATAATTGAATACCCATCATCCCCTCCACAGCACACCACTCCCCTCCTTGCTGAACGTCCACCAAAACCACCCATACACAGGCTGCTAGCTTGGCGCAGCCATATCTGCACATAGTGACCCCTACCCACATCTAGTAGGCAGTTGCACCCTAGGCAGTTTCAGGCATGCTAACTAGGTATCCCATGCATGCATAACCCTACCACATTTTTGAATATCCAGCTGAATGGGGTCCATCGTTTACAATTTCTGGACATCCCTCATGGGATAAGTGTCTGTTCTCAAGATTAGACTTTGTGGCATAACACAATGTCTTCCCCCGTTGACATCTGGGCACTAGGGCTACCACCTGTCCACTTTGCGAGGAACAGTCCCTCCTTGTGTCCTGCATAAAAATTGGAAAAATGGCAAATGTCCTGAGATATTAGGACAAAAATATTTCCTATATTTAATGTAATAGTTGCATAAAACAGTTATTCTGTTTCTGACATACCTAAATGTTATAAGAAACAGAATAAGCAACTAAAGTGCTACAAGAATAAGCATTTATGTAGGCAAAACAGTGAAGTTCTGTCCTATGTACTGGCTGTGGGTATGTTTTGCCTTGCAAACTCTGACGTTTGTACAAAACATGTCCCACTGTGGGCATTTGAAAAGGTGGCAACCCTACCAGGCTCAACTCAGATTAGCAGTACCTGACCACAACCCTGCTCAGCTTCCACCCGGTCCTGCAGAACCTATGACCCGGGATTAAACACCTGGTCTCCCCACGTGCATTATCGGGAATAAATACATTTCACATGTTCCCATGAAGCTTTCCCATCTGGCAGTCAGAAATAGGGTGATTATGGCACCTCAAAGCCGAGTATGCACGACGGTAACTGGCGGTCATTGAACAGTATGGGAAATGTAGAAATGCATGTAGGTGTATATGCATGTGAATGTACAGATATATATATATATATATATATATATATATATATATATATATATATATATATATATATATATATATATCCATGAAGAATGAACATGGGCACAATAAAGCAGTCCTAACGAATGTGAAGGGAAACAGCAGCAGAACCCCCCGTAGTATTCAGTGCTGTCATATCAAGCCACCCAGAGGTGAGCAAACCTCTTGCATCCCCAACCACAGGTAGGATGCTAACAGTGGAACTAACTGTGTGCACGTGCTAAGTCTGACTTTCAAACAGGTACAGGGCAGTCCCAGTCACCATTCAGATGAGCCAAACTGGAAGACTTAATGAACACCCTGACCATTATAT